>NC_056739.1:1590454046-1590516546 GCF_019279795.1 Protopterus annectens
GATTGGTCCCAAAACATGTTGGATAGATTAGACAGGAAAACAAGATGGATGCTTTATGCTCACCAAATGATTTAAAAAAAATCAGTGTATACCAAGATTATATATTCCCTGTTGTGAAGGAGAGATGGGCCTCCTTGAAACTGATTACATGTACAGGGCCTATATTAGAACATTGAAGTTTCAAAACTTTGAATGTTCTAATATCAGCCCCTATTCACTGAACGCTTACAACATCGAACATGTAGAACAGCAAATTTTTTCTTAGGGAAAAAATTTGCTGTTCCAAAACACATACGCACAACACAAGCACACCAAACAAACAGCAATCCACACACATACGCCTAAAATCTTACATCTAACCCTACACTAAACTGTACATACAGCACTAACTATCCACTTACCTTAACCCAAACCCTACCCCTAAGGTCCGTCATTATCGCACACTGACCTCACCCGCGCCCTAACCCTAACTCACCTATCCCTCCCTAACCCTCACGTCCACACAATCGCACACTTGTTGTTGGGATCATTTGTTTTTATTCTTAGTTTTACCCTTGTTGGGTTACTGTTTGTTTTTTTGACAATCGCACACTTACCTGACCCGTGCCCTAACCCTAACTTTCCTAACCTGCCCTAATCCTCACATCCACACAATTGCACACTTACCTGACCCACGCCCTAACCCCAACTCACCTAACCCGCGTCCAATCACACACTTACCTAAACCCGACCCATAACTTTCCACCACAGCGCTGAAAATAGCAAAGCGACAGAAACGGACAACCAAATTCTTTCCCTAGGGAAAAAATGTGGTTTTCTGTAGCTTCTCTATTTTCAGCATTCACTCAATAGGGTTCAATATTAGAACATTCGAAGTTTTGAAACTACAATGTTCTAATATAGACCCCATGCATAGATCTGCAATCGTGGGACTCCACGCATATCTGCTGACCTCACAAGACCCAAATGTAGTGAAAGTTTTGAAACATGAGGAGAATAAATCCAAGATGTCTTCATCTAGCAGAAGCATATCAGTGTCAAGTAGGAATGGAAATCAAACCAGAAGTACATAAAAATCAGGCAGCAACTGAATGTGCCAAAAACAAAAGAAAGAATATAAGGTGAAGGACCAGATGAGAAGGTAAGAAATGTGGAAAATGCATAAATATAGTTACAAGTATAGAAAACTTCTGGAAGAACCTCATGTTCATCAGGAACAAATGCAAGAATGGTTAAGGAGAGATGAAGTCAAACCAAGATATGAAAGGTTATTATTGGCGACCCAAGATAGTGGGCTACATACACGCTAGTTTACAAAGTCCATTGAACATGTGGGAGAAACAGATAAATGTAGGTTTTGTAAAACTCAACTGGAAACAGTTGCACACCTCGCTGCTGGTTGTGCTATACTAATGGAAGAAGGACTGTGTAATGAAAGGCATAATAATGTGGCAAGGCTGTTGCACAGGAGATTGTGCAAACATTATGGTATTGAATGTGCTGAAAAACAATGGAAACATGAGCCACAAACCATCATAGAAAATTATGTTTACATCACATTAGATCACCTATTACCAACAGTTCGAAAGATAAATGCTAGAAAACCGGATATAGTGGTCCATGAAAAGAAGACAAAAGTAGCATTGCTCATTGAAATCACCACACCCAGTGACTACAGTGTGTTGCATACAGAAAGACACAAAATCATACAATATCAGGATCTGCAGGCAGAAACGAGTGCAATGTGGAAGAAAGATACCCAGACAGATCCAATAGTAGTAGGAGCAATGGGTCTTATAAAAAAAGAATTTACAATTGTACTTAGATATGTTACCAATCCATGTAACCCCATACGAATTGCAGAAGTAGTCATTACTGGGCACATTGTGGGTACTGCAAAGAGCACTTTTGGCTAACATCAAAGATTGAAACAATACCAATTTCATGAAATTTATTTGTATTTTGACTTAAGAATGGGGTGCATTCCTGTCATGTTATTAGAAACTGAAAAGATTTGGAGAAATTAAAAAGAGGAGAGCAAATCTTTTAGAACTGGGACAGATATACTAAGAGCACATCTTTTGGAATCTGTCTCATATTGTTATAGATAGGTGTAGGTGTGTGTGTGTGTGTGTGTGTGTGTGTGTGTGTGTGTGTGTGTGTGTGTGTGTGTGTGTGTGTGTGTGTGTGCGCGTGTGTGCATCGTTAAACACTGACAATTTAATGAACAAAATGTATACAATATCTGATGTACACATTGCAAAAGTCTACCTCAAAGATATGAATACATTTATATCTGTTCTTTTTGTAAGTGTTTAGCTCTTCTTACCTTAAAGAATACCTGGAAAAAAGTAATATACGGTCTGCTTCATTATATTATCATGCAGGTGAGATATTCACATTTGTGGGCTTGCTTAGATAGTGCTACTATGAGGTCATGACAGTGGTGATTTTATTTATGCCATTTCCTGTTATTTATTGAATTTGTTGGTGCTAGGATTAGGCCAACAATCCATATTGTTTAACAAATTTGCCCAAATGAGATCTAAACCTCCTTTACTCCTTTTTAATCTGTTTCTAATCTTCCCTTTTCTTAATTCAGTGTGAAATTTTTCATAAAGTACAGAACAGGAAAGAGAAATAATAAAGTTAATAATATAGTAGCATGCAACCATATGTCCGTCACTTGTATGGCCCAACCTCATCTGTTGCATGCCATCCCTGCTAAACTCATGCATATTTTCATTCAGACAAGCAGTGCCCCATTTGTTAGTATATAAGGAAATGTGCATTCATTCACATTCTAAAATTCTGGCACATCTCATGAGATAAAGTCTCTTTCTGAGGAACCCCAATAGGATGTGAACATACAACTATGAACACACAGATGCATACATATACACACACACACACACACACACACACACTGATGTGCTAATTAAAAATTTTAAATAAGTATAAGTTATTCTTGTGTACAATAAAACTGCATTTATGCTAGTCATAATCATATAGAAAATCTTTTGAGGACATTAGAAACCAGTTACCTAACTGACCAGCAAACAAAAACTCGGGTTAAGGTAGTAAAACATCTCCCGTGTGCAGTCATCATCATCATCAACACCCCCTTTTTCCCCAGTTTCTACATGGCACTGCAGTATCCTGTCAACTGTCATTGTCACCATCTCTCTCTCAATTCAATGCCCCTCTCCTACCTTCTACAACAGCCATGCCTGACTGTCACAGTTATTCTCCCACACAATCTATCCATCTCTTTGCTGGATGCCCTCCTTTCCTCTTGCCTTCTTCCTGTTCATGCTAAATGTTGTTCTCCAGATTGTCTTGTGCTTTCCTGCACATGTGCCTGAATGACTGTAATCTGTTCTCTTTGACTTTCTCTGCTACTGGAGCTACTTGTGCATCTGCTCTGATGTCTTCATTTCTTTGTGTGTCCCGCAGTCTACATCCTACCACCCATCTTGGGCACTTCATCTCCATCATGTTTAGCTTCCTCAGGTGCTCTGCCTTCACTGCCCAGGTTTCTGTACCATACAATGCTATTGGTCACACCGCTATTTTGTTCTGCTTACTTTTTAGCTTCTTTGGCAATCTGTGCCAGGTGCGCTCAGCCCCTCTGATTCTAGCTTTGACCTCCTCTTTCAGAATTCACTTCTGTTCAACCACTCTCCCAGATACCTGAAGACGTCAGCCGGTTCCATTATTTTCCCTTCTTTCTCAATTCTCAGCTTCTTCTGTTTCCTCCATTACACCTGTCTTACCTGTACTCAGTCTCAGCCCATGTGCCTTCGGTTTTGCATTCCATTGCCCTATCATTCAGTGAACTTCTTGCTCACAGTCTACCTGTAATGCCACATCATCTGCATACAGCAACTTTTCTGATCTTCCTCTTCAACCTGTTTGGTAATGTAGTCCATCAACAGTATGAACAATAGTGGGCTCAAAGATGAACTCTGACACACACCCACTCTGTGAGCCCAAACACTCTTTGTATTTGTGTCATTGGGTCCTTGTACATAGCTTGTACATAGCTTGTATTAACTCTGTCAGTTTCTTTGACTTTCATCAATCACAGTATGACACAAATCTGCTTTCTTGGGACTGTTATATACTTTCTCCAGGTCGAGAAATGTTCAGTTGGGCTCTATCCTTTCAATAAGGTATCTCTGTGGCCATTCTAGTTGTTACAAGTGTTTATTTAATAACTGGCCAAATGACGGCAGTATAAAGAGAGGACAATGGCGTCCCTAGATATAGACACAATCCCTTTATTTATAAGCTGGTCAATATTGAATGACTTCCTTACAACAACCATATGTTGGTCAAAGGTTAAATCATTGTCCACATAAGTTCCCAAATCCTGAACAACTAGTTCAACTCTTACAGGAGTATTGTCAATGTGGTAGTTCCTTGGGATAGATGACTTCCTAAAGCATGCAGCATTGCATTTTTGGCATTTAGTTTCTGTCCATGATTTTGGCACTAGTTATTTATTTGAGATAAACCTTCTTGCAGGATGTATAAATCATCTGAGAATTCAATGACTGCTTCTAGCTTGCAGTCATCATCAAACTTGGTCAGCCAGAGCCCTTTGGTACTGGCTTTTACTTCAGAAAAGTAGATGTCAAACAGAAGAGGTCCCAGCACAGAACAGCAGGAGACTCCAATGATGACTGGTCTCTTTGTGGAGGTAACTTCCCCTATTTTGATGATCTGATATTTGATTATTACATCATGGCAGACTCTGACCTTCTAAATGCAACAACTGGACTAGAATACAAGAGCCATTATTGTAATTATGATATTAAAGACTCAATAAATTACAGATAAGAACATGCAGTGCAAGCCACCAAAGTGGTACATGAACTTTTTGGGAATGGAAGGCATCACTGTTGTTGGAGCAGGCAGTTGTCTGAAAATAGAGAGAAGTAAAGGCATAAAGGGAAGAGGGGTAAGTCTGTCATGAATAACAAAGCAGGACACAACACTGAGTTGATTGGGAAAACACATAATAAAAGACAGACTGCTAAATTAAAACATTTAGGGTCATGTTGCAAGCGACATCAAAGAAAGGCTAAATGCTAATCAATGGCATTCACAGAACATCAAGAGAATAAAAAAACAAGAATTCTGTGAGTGAGTAAACAAATCCAAATGGTGACAAGCATGTGTGGACAGGATTAGGAACCCCTTCTAATATCAGCATCAGCTCATTGTATACACATACAAAAGACATAATTTCATCAAAAAATATCCTACCACTTCTGAGCTAGACTGGAAGAGTGAGTTTTCCAGTCGTTTACCTATCTTATGTCAGAGATCTGTTGTTTATCTCTTTTATAATGGTAAGTATTTTGAATTAGTTATGAGAATATATTAGGAAATCTCTCTGCTAAGAAGAAAATCACCCCGATTTTGTACTCTTTCCAGCTCTGGCAAAGTCGAAACCTGCTTTATCACCATCATTTTAATCAATAGGAGATTCTCAAGTACTGTTGCAGGAATATGACAACCATAAACCCTATTTGTAGTCTATCTGCAACTTTTTGTATGTATTTTACATGTATGTATTTATTTATATATTGATTGCCATGGTTTAGATGAAACATTTTTAGGATCAACCCAGGGATCCATAATATATAAAATACTGGAAGGCATAAATTATTTACAGATGCAGTTTATTACAAGAACTTGCTTGGTATAGTACATGTTGTGATTCATTTATATGCACATCATCAGTTGCACAAACTATTTACAAAATGTACAAATGCTGGAGGTTGTAAAAATTTTATAAATTTATAAGTTTAAATGTTAACTACTTCAATAAAATATAACGTTAACTTGTCAGGAGCTGTATGCAGGTCACATACTTCTGTAAGCCATCTATCATCAGCTAGTGCCCCATCATTATTCACTAATAATTGATACAGTCTCAACATAAACACTGTTCAAATTGTTTAAGAATAGTATGACTGATGAATGCACAATGATTCAGAGGTAATGCTGATTGATACAGTAACCGAAGAGAAATAATATGAGTCTTACTTTCTTTTGGATAAATGCATGCATTGCTGAACTAACAATTTATATGAATCTGAGGAAAAAATGTTTTCTAACACTTGTAGTTTCTGTACACCAATTAGTTCTCCCTTGCTAGCAGAATGTATAACAGCAGCTTTGGCTTTTGGTGAACATCCAGCAATTCACTCACTGTGTACACAGCTCTGACTGTCACAATTTCCCCTAAAGTGTGAGGTAGAAGTATTACTTGTCTTTATACTCCTACACATCTCCTGGCAACCAGCCAAGAGATGGGCAGGCAACTGCACATCAAGGGGGCAGTACTTAAGTCCCTCAGAGGCTACATACCCCTTCAGCTCACATGGACAGGTGAGAAGGTGAAGGTTTTAAAACTCCACACCCAAGCTGGCCCTCCAACGACCAGGTAGGAGTTTGAAATTCAGATTATTGTCATTACAGTTAGAAGCTATACTTTTGTGTCATGGAGTTGAGGTAGGATTTCTTGTAAGGTGCAGAGTAAACAAATATTAAACTCACTATGCCCCTTTAGACTTCATGCATAAATATCAGTTATAAAAGTCTTTGTAGGTGCTTTATGTATGTACTAGTTCTTTCTCAAATATTATGATTTTTCTTCTTTTCCATGCCTCTCAGTTATAATTAATAAGCTGCCTTTAAATAGTCTAGAGCAAAATCAATGCAATGTTTACTTCTCTATCACCTGAAGGTTTGACTGACTCGGCAGTCCTTTCCAGTTCTGGTTCTGAATTAACATTTTGGTTTATGTATTTTTAAATCTCTTCACTTTGTTGTAAATGTAAAGTGTCATCCATGTCTTCTGTGTGATTTTCTTACACTTTACTAAACATAAAGTGTTCTTCCAAATTATACTCCACTGAAAAGTGCCAAAAGCAACCAGTTTCCATATACTGTTTTGTACATCAGTACAACTAAGCATCCATGTTCTTTAAAGAAATAACACCCCTCTGGCTACTCCACATATATGCATATGTTTATTATATATACTTGTTGACCAGTTAAGCCTACTAGACATAAGCCACCCTTTTCAGTTGTGCTCTGGGGGATACTGTCTAGATAAATGACTTGCTCAGAGTCACAGGGTAAACAAACATAGGTGGAAGGAATCAAACCCTATACACTGGGCAATAGGAAACTACTCACATGCAAAATATTTCACATTACTAATATGTATAATATTATGAATTTGCCATATTTCACATTTTCTCAGTGAGTTACACCAAACATTCATGCCTATCTGTTCAAACACCCATCCATTTGGTTCATAGTCCTTTTCATAATATTACTACAATATAATTTTTTTCTCATTCACTTTTATAGTTTTCTCCAAAACAGTGTAATTTCCAATGCAAATCAACACCCGCCAACTCTCATTCCTTGCCATATTATTAAATTAAAAATAACTTCTTGGCTTCACATTTCTTATTTGGTTTGAGTTCAGTATAGTGCTTTTAAAATGATACTGTTGAAATACAAAAATATAAAAGAATTTATCTTTCAAAATGAATTTCTATCCTCATGACATTTCCTTAAGCCCTAGGGGCTATGACCAATGTCTTCCAAATGTCCACTCTTTCTTGTGCTTCCAGTCTTTTGCAATAAAATTTTAACACATTTTATATTACATCTTAACACAAGTCTTCTCGGTAGCTTATTTTTTTTTCTCTTACACTTCTTCAAAAAACCTTTACATAGATTTATACATGCACTTCCTGGTTCAAAGTGGCTTCAACACTGCACTTCCTGGTTCAGACTGCCTAGAATACTACACTTACTAGTTCACATTGCCTGGAACACTGCACTTCCTGGTCCACACTGCCTGGAACTCTAAGCTCAAACAGTCATACTGAAATGTGACAGTACTGTTTATAACCTTTGGCTCCTCCTGATACATGCTAATTTTCTTCATAAATTATTCTCGCAAAACTAGACCTTCCACTGTGTGATACCTTAAACCTCTTGTGTCAGAGGCAACATGGAATATATACAAATTACCCATTAAGGATATCAGGTGTTTCAGCTAAATGGCAATTCTGAATGCCCATGACATTTTCTTTTACATTAACTTTTAAGTCTAGACAATTTCAGGCCAATAAAGCCAAACTCCTCTAGCTGTGGACATGTATGTTTCTGCCTTCTTATGGCATCATCAGCACAGCATAAGAAACATGAATGTCCACAGCTAAAGGGGTTTGGCTTTATTGGCCTGAAATTGTTCAAAAATAGACTTAAAAGTTAAAGTAAAAGAAAAAGTCATGGACATTCAGATTTGCCATTTAGCTGAAACACCTGATATCCTTAATGGGTAATTTGTATATATCCCATGTTGCCTTTGACACAAGAGGTTTAAGGTATCACACAGTGGAAAGTCATGTTTTGCTATATTTTATTTTTGTGTTTATAACCAATAGTTTTTTCTGTGTAACCTTTTTACTCATTGTTTCATAAATTATTCTGGAATTCCTTGATATTGCTCATTGGATACAAGTTTCTTCAAATTATTCCACAACTTATCCAAATCAGCTTCTTTCATCTCCATTATTGTCCTCAGTCTTTCCAACTTGTCTATAACCAGTTTTCGGCTTCAAACTCCATCATTATAAACGCTTCTCTGGCAGCATTTCAATATCCATTAACATTTGTTCTGTTACTTCCTCCATGAACTCTGTCACAGTTTCTCTGCCATTATCTCTGACTGGAACTGAGAACAGAAAAACTATGTGGATTTACCTGATATACTGACACAACTCTAATCAATATGACCACTACCATGGGTCTCTGCCAAAATAAATTTTGCCTAGTGGGACTAACCAGTTCAATACATTAAGTGAATAACAAATAAAACAAACATTATGTTATGTTTTAGTTTCCAGTATTTCAAACGATCAGCATTTATACCTGACATAAGGTACTGGAGGATACATTATTCACAAAAGGTGGTAGTGCAGCTATTCTGTAATGATGTTAGGATTACTTACTGTAAGTTACTCCACTATGGAATGATGTTGTGCTACATCAGTAATCCAGAACATGATTATGTGGGCAGAAGAAGAATGGGATAAAAATAAACAGTGGTATAGAATGATCTGTACGACAATATATGGTCTTGCAAAGAAGTGGAATATGGCAGCATAGGATTATGCACTTCTTTTAGTGGCAGCACATTTGTCATCAACTATTTCTTGTTTATTTCACAAGTGTCACCATCATCCTGATATCTCAATGTATGTCTTAAGTTTATAAAAATGATGCAGAAGATATTTTTCATATTTTTATAGCTGTGACCCAACAGTTTTGCTGTGGGAGTTTTGGATGAAAAATGAATGCAATTTAATTATCATAACTCAGAGTTAAAGCGGCGGAGCCTAGATGGCCAAATGAAATCAGTGAATTTTGAGAGCTCCATAAACTAGTATAATAATATAGGAAAATGTTATTATTGTCAAGTTTAAAACATCAGAAATCTACAGAGAAACTACTAAACTATATAAATATCAATTTTGGTGGAGATATACAAAAAGTTTCCTGTCAAGTAACTTGGAGATATATTGAGTCACTAAATATGAACAGCTCAAGGAATTTTCACCCAGATGCTGCTTTGAAATAAGAACTGCAATTGATGACATCTACCTTACACAAACTATGTTTGAAGACGGATGGCTTTAAAAATGACTTAGAAAACCTCAAATTAAATTCTCAAAAACAGATCGATACTCTTAAGGAACTATTACAGCAACACCATACAAAAATAACAAATATAGACACTTCTCTAAATGACATTGAAGGGAGACTCAGAGAAGAAGAATTCCAAAAAGAATTTCTGCTTAAACAGAATACATGGCTGCTTAACAAAACAGATGACTTAGAAAACAGGGAAAGGAGATGTAACATAAGGATCTTTGGTCTGCCTGAAAACACTGAAGGTGAAGACATTAGTTCATTCTTAACAACCTGGATTCCTGAATTTTTAGACTTGAAAGAGGGACTTTCATTTGGAAATGAAAGGGTGCATAGAGCACTAAGGAAACCTGCTTCTAACTCAACAATTACTCCACCTAGATCCATAGTTATAACATTTCTTTCATTTCTGGACAAGGAACTAATTTTAAAATCTGCTTGGAGAAAATCACTCTTAAAATACAATCAAAGCCTGATAAGGTTTGACAATGATTATTCTTCCAAAATACTAGAACAAAGGAAAAAAGTCTGGCCAATAATAAAACTGTTGAAACAAAACAACATTAAAGCACAGCTGGCCTTTCCAGCCAAGATAAAACTACTTTTTGCCAATGAGATGAGAACCTTTAATGACTTAAAAGAAGCTACCATATTCATCAAAAACAACAACATAGTGTCTATCCCAGAAGAAATTGAATGGATGGCCCCTACTCTTAAAAGAATAAAAGAAACAAATCCTTGTACTGATGCTAGAAAGAAGAAACAAAAAACTGATTTCAAGATGGCTGCCCCAAAAAATAACTCTTACAACTACATTTCTCAAAGTATCAACTGATATGGTACATCACTTGTTATCTGTTTTTAGTTAAAAAAAAAAACAAGGGTTTCTTAAACAACTGAGATACAGTAATGATTTATTCAGAATGTTCAGAGAGTCCAATAATTCTTCAAAAGGTAGGTCAAGATGGGTTACTATTTACATTGTATATAAGCCAAACAAAGCAACATATAATACAAATATAGAAGTTTCTATTCCCCTCTTTGAACTCAATGAATACTTATCTTGTTAATTTTTAATTGATTTTACTTATAATAATTTAAGTAAATAGTTAACTAATTCAACAAGGTATCATTCATCAGAGTTCAGACTCAAATGTAACAAATTAACATCATATATAATAGCAGTAACAGTAGAGTGTTTTGAAAAAGAAATGCTGTCATGAAGACTAATGCCTTCTTTAGTTAAAGTATGATTTAGAAATGTCATGTATATCCTGGTTAAATAATAGTAGCAAGCTCTTAATACAAATGTCATTAGTATTCTGTCTAAACATAGTTAAAATCAATTATGGCAGGTATCATAGCTTTGAGCGCTGTTTGATCAATCCTGATATGGTGTGTGGGGTCTATATTAGATCACTGAATGCTTAAAAAAGTGAATGGTGATTAATTGAGCCTATGTAAGTGAAAGCTTATAATTTCAAACTGCCAGAACAGCGATTTTTTTTCCTAGGGAAAAAAAAATCGCTGTTCCAACCAAAAATAAATAAATAAATAAAATACTATAAACATTACATTAAGTAGGGGGCTTCACCCCCCCACATGCCCCAATGTGGGGGGTCCACCCCCCACTTAAATATACCAAATCTGAGACTGCACTACAGTGCCGTAAATGGCAAAGCAATAAAGCTGCCAAGCAAATTCTTTCCCAGGGAAATAATTTGCTTAAAAGCCACTTCGATATTTTGCCATTTCAGGCTTTTGAGTTCGACCAAGAAGCATTTGAAAGAATGTGTCTTCAGTCTTCTAATATGGAACTGGTGTGCGTGGATGCAGCCATGTCTGGCAGCTAGTACAAATGTCATTATTATTCTGTCTAAAAATAATTTGTATCAATTATGGCAGGTATCATAGCTTTGAGTGCTGTTTGATTAAGCATGACATGGTGTATGTGGATGCAGCTGTCTGGCAGCTGTTATATGTTGTCGTTTTCATCTCCAGGAAGCTGTGGGTTGCGGCTTGTGATCAAGGTTTACTGATGCTTGTGAATTAGGAAGAGACATTTGGTGTTTTAGCCTGGATCCAGGGGAAGGGGGTGGATAGAACTGTGTTTTGGCATATTGTGGCAGAGAATGGTTTGTTTGAACATCTGCTGAGTGAGGGGTGGGAGGGCTGGAGGAGTGTGTTGTCTCTTGTTGTGGCGGATTGTTGGGAGTTTTTTTTTTTTGATCTGTTTGCTCTAAGTTCTTTTCCTGGCTGCTGCCTCACTGAAAGGGAGGGAATTTAGGCTTGAAGCTGCAGAGAAGTGAAGCTTTGCTTCAGGTGCATCATGAGCCTCTGGTTTGCAGTACACAGACACTAACAGAAACAGATGCTCCCAGGTTGCTATGGTAACGGAGACAGCGTGACGATAATTCATAACGGCTCTGAGGAGCCTCTGAGATGATTCTTGGCCAAAGGGCTGTTTTAAACCACATGTACACATACTGATGGTCTCCCAAAACTTCGTTTAGCTCATTAAATTGATTCTTGATAAAAAAAATAAAGTGCAATTTTATATGTAAAATGTATTTTGGTCCATACACATTAAGGACTTACATAAGAGTGGAAGTTCAAGTTATTGTGAAAGATTAAGAGTACTTGGTCTTATGCAGTACCCTTTGCAATGGTCTGGGAGGTGAGCTTTCTGTCTGATCAACAATAGTACTATATCTGTTCAAAATAATATAAATATTGCTTATTCCTATTACAAATATTCTCCATATAATAATTCAATTTATGGAGCTCAGATGTTCTGGATTGTCAAGGTCTGAGTGATAATCTGATGGACTTAGTTTATCCTCAATGGCTAGTGTGGATCTTAGTTTTGTTAACATTTATTCATTTAAATTTGTTATTTCACAAAGACATTTTTAGTCTGCCAGACCAAAACCTTACATTTTTGGTAAACACTCAAAGTATAAAACTGATAATTTCCTTTAAAAGCTCAAACATATATTTTACAGTTATCAGAGAAAAATGTTCAATAGTCACAATAAAACCAAAAATACATAGTCTAAATAACCGAAGATGGATTTAACTTTACTATCTTTAAATACAAATGGCTTAAACAATCCTAGCAAGAGATCAAATCTACTGAAATATTTAAAACTGAACAAAGCACAAATTATCTTCCTTCAAGAAACTCATTTCAAAACAAATGACAATTACAAATGGAATCCTAAGAAATATATGATATTGGCACAATCCACTTATAAGACAAAGAAAAAAGGGGTAATAATTTTATGGAAAACAAATGTGATTAACCCAGAAATCATTTATAAGCATGAAGATAATTATGGCATTAGCAACAGTTAAATATAATAACAGAATATGGACCCTAGCCAATGTATACTGGTTCCCAGGCATTGGATCAGGAATGGTTAAAAACACTTGGATTTCATCTCCAATAATTACAAAGTCAACTTAATATTAGGAAAAGATTTTAACTGTATATTTGATATTTCTGAAACTACAAATAAAAGACCGCTGTGTACATCTGCTGAATCAAAAGCTTTAAACAAGTGAGTAGAATAATTTCATCTTGTAGATACTTTCAAATTTAAAGAAGATAAATCTTTGTTGTTTTCCCATCAAGATCACAGATTTGGTACCCAAACTAGAATAGATAAAATATTTGCTGCCCATGATTATACTCTAAAATCATTAATTTCTCAATCACTCCCTGCCACTTTTCAGACCACAATTCATTGATACTAAAACTTCAAAATGGGTACAAACCATTAATCTTTAACTTTAGAATTCCAGCATATATAACTAAAATAAAAGAATTCAAACATTGGCTATTATCTGAATTACAGTTTTTCTTAGATATTAATTACACCACAGAGATAAATAAAATAATGATATGGACTCATTAAAAGCTTACATGTATTATAAAAAAAGTATAAAAAAGTCAGATGGGATTCTGAATTATTAGATCTGCAATCCAAACTTTTGTCAGTAAAAGGTGAAAAAAATCAAAATCATTTGGAGAAGTAAAAGAAAGTTGAAGTATTAAACAATAAATACAATGAAATTCTAACACATAAAACTAGTTTAGCTTTAGAAAAACTAAAAATTAATACCTTAGCCACTTCTCCCAAATATCTACATAATTTATCCACAAGAATCAAAATACAATAAAAAGCAAATAACATGAAAAGTATCTTCCATGAAAAAAAAGGGGAAAATGTACCCGATATAGGTGATATTCTTGATACCTATAGAAATCACTATATGGAACATTTCCAAAAAGAAAATATACATATCGATCAATTAAATCTAGAAGAAAAATGTTCTAATATAAAAAAAATCAGAAAAATTAAAACTAGATCAGCAAGCACCCACATCCTATGAAGAAATTACAGATACAATAAAAGGGGGTAAAAAGAACAGATCTTTAGGCATAGATGGCATAATTATGGAAATATATAGACTTTTTCCTTCAAATATACTACCCCTCTTCCATAAAATTGTATTAGAAATTCAGTCACAAGCTTTAATAGCACCCTCTTGGAGATATTCCTTAATCACACCAATCCTAAAGGAAAACAAATCCCCAAACCTCTGTATCTCATATAGACCTATATCATTATTAAATAATGACTAAGATATTTATGACAATATTAACAGAATGAAAATACCACTATCCAAAACATTAAATAATGATCAAATTGGATTTATATATCATAGACACACACATGACAATATTAAAAGGATAATTTCTCATATATTATGTTAATAAATAAAATAAAGAAACACTCATAATTGGCTTAGATATAGAGAAAGCCTTTGATTCCCTTAATTGGGACTATTTATTCAAAATTCTGGTGTTATTTGAATTTCTTCCTTCCTTTGTTCATCTATTAAAGAATATATATATATATATATATATATATATATATATATATATATATATATATATATATATATACAAATTATTGCAGCGTGTGTTAAGCTAGGTCCTTTCACCTCTGATTCTATACATATAACAAATGGTACTAAACAAGGATGTCCCGTGTCACCAATTCTATTTGCTTTGGCTATTGAAATATTGGCAGATTCAATATGTAACAATACAAAAATCAAAGGAGTAGATGTTTATGAACAATACAATTCTAAAGTAACGCTCTTTGCTGATGACATGTTATTAACATTATCCAATACAAAAGAGACGTTAGAAGAATTAGGTATTTTAACTGACACATTTTACAGGACTTCATGACTCCATTTCAATAAATCAAAATCAAAATGTTTATTTTTAAATAAAAAACAAGAATTGCAGATGAAGGGGAATCACATTGTAGGGAAATAAGAATCGACCTTAAAATATCTAGGAATTGAGTTATGCAAGGATAATAATGAATTAGTCTCAAAAAACTGCAATAATATCATCAATACAATTAAAGTCTCTGTGGAAAAGTGGAACAAAATAATATTAACATTTGAAGATAGACTACAGTTAATAAAAATGGTTTTACTACCAGTGGCAGTGGGGAGCTTAGAGCAGCCTATCTATCCCTGGAGGAGTGTTCCCAGCACAAGAATCTGGTAGTCTATTGGTCGTTTTGGGCCAATTTCTAGCTCTTTCAAGTCCACCTGTATAAAACCCGCTTTGGCGCGATTTTTGCACTTGTTACTACTCAGCCAAGTTCCTCATGGTCCTGCAGAGTGGTGCTAGCAGAAGAGAGGCTAAAAGAGCGACTGCTAACCTGATAAAAGTGTTTTTTTTTCCTGCTACTACCTGGGTGACTGTCTGATCTAGCTAAACTGCAAGTATTTCTGCTTCTTGAACTGTTTTAAACTGTTTAAAGTTGTTTTGCACCTGCACTTTTAAAGTTTGTCCTGTTTGTTGCATTTACCTGTTGAGGCTACACACTCGAGTGCGCTAGCCTGTGTTACATATTTATTGCATTTTCCTGCTGTTTGTTGCAAAAAAGAAAAAAAACAAAAAAATTATCCTTGTTTCCCATCTTTCCTGACCTAGAGTAGTCCAAATACAGGCTTTGCTGTATTCTGGACTTTTGGAAAGTTCCTGTATCGCCCATTTCCTTTCTTGGATAAAGGGAGGCTTCTTTGTTCACCAGTGGCTATGGGGAGCTTAGAGCAGCCTATCTATCCCTGGAGGAGTGTTCCCAGCACAAGAATCTGATAGTCTATTGGCCATTTTGGGCCAATTTCTAGCTCTTTCAAGTCCCCCTTTATAAAACCCGCTTTGGCGCGGCTTTGCGTGATTTTGTGCATAGCCCAGCATCGTGCAGCTCCGCTTAATTGGGTTTAAACCATTCTCAGCTCCACAAAGTCTGCTCTTTACTTTTTCCCTTAGAACTGATCTAGTTCTAATAATAAACACCCTATTCCTACACTAAAGCCTGGCACTTGCTCACTAACGCAATTATATAAGTCAGTACTAAAAAATTAAAAGCACTACACCCTCATAAACTCCCCTTGAGTACCTTGTTCCCCATTGGCCCTTTTTTTCAATTATAAAGGAATTCCCAGTACTATTCTAGCATGTGCAAAGGTCAGTTGTCAATCTTCTCTCCGGTCCAGCTGGTGAATCTAGGAATCTTGATCAATGTTACAACTGCCTCATGTACACAGACAACCCTCTCCTCCTCCCAACAAATTCCAACACATGTGAGAGATGCAACCATATAGCCAAACTGGAGGCTAAGCTCTCTCAACTCAGTACTGGCATAACCAGTCAGGAGGAGAAGGAAACCACACTCACTACAATTCCAGTCTCACATATACCTACCACGACAGCAAACCAAACACATAAACAAACAAAACATACTCGGAGGCTCTAAATAAAAATCTGCCTAAGCAGCAGAGACTTCCAAAGCAGACACTCAAGCAACCGCTACCCCAAAGCAAAACACATGCAACGCATAGCTCACAAAGCCAGTGTGCCGAACAGTCACAGCCCTTAAGGATAAACAACACACCTGATACACTTGTAATAGGTGACTCTATCGTCAGGCACACTGACGTCCCGCTCACCAGGCTGAACAAGGAGAAGGTCACGGTGAGCTGCCTGTCGGGTGCTAGGATCTGCCACATAACACAAGCACTCAGGTCACTCCAAGACAAGTACAAATATGACTTGGTCATTGTCCATGCTGGTGTGAATGACCTGAGATGTACCTCCCTGGACTACATGAAAAGAGACATAGAGGAGATCTCTGAGCATGTAGCCCAAGCCGGTATGACCCTGATCTTGAGTAGCATCTTACCCTCACCAAGAATGATGCCACAATATGAAGACAAGATGATCAATTTCAACAACTGGCTTAAGTATTGGTGTCATTCAAAGGGGATCCAATGCCTGTCAGCCTGGGATGACATGCTCGACAAGCCACGATTCTTCACTAGGGACGGCTTGCACCTGTCACCCCTGGGTTTTTGGATATTGGCAAAGGCTCTTGCTACCCCCATAGTGCCTTTTTTAGGCAAGGCTCAAAAGACAAACCCACCTCCATAGGTAACACAAGGGATAAGAAACTAAGAGTAATGCTACTCAATGCCAGAAGTCTAAACCTCAAGATGCATGCACTCAAAACTCTCCTTAGCATGGAGAACATCAATATCTGTGCAGTAACAGAAACCTAGTTCAAGGCTCCCAAGAGCACCCCAGCACTACCAGGTTATACCTCATACCATGCTTTTCGGCCCCAAAACTTGGACCAAACCACAAAAGGAGGGGGAGTATCAATATTCGTCAAAGATACCCACACCTCCAGGTTGGTGACACAGCACGAAGCATCAGAGACTATCCATGTGCAACTAACAGTGGGTAAAACTGCCCTTCCAGTTTATAGCCTGCTGCAGACCACCCTCCCAAACACAGGAACCCCACTCGGCCTTCCTGAGAACACTAGAAAATATGAAGGTCTCTCCAAACGCCATTATATTGGGCGACTTCAACTACCCAAACATAGACTGGGAGCATTACTCTAGCTCCAACACCCTAGCCCCAAAGGTTCCTAGAATTTATAAACCCAAATTCCCAAATTCTATGGAACATCTTGATACCACTCCCACAAGAGGGGAAAACATACTGGACCTGATCATCACTAATGTGGGGGCTCTATGCTCCAGACCAGACGTGTATCCCTCGCTGGTAAGATCATAAACTAATCTCACTGGATATTCACATCCCGACCCCACCCCCTGCCCAGAAAACCACAGTGAAAAACTTCTCTAAAGCAAATTTCACACTCCTCAAAACCGAGTTGGAATCCTTCAAAGCCTCTGGGCCTGAGGAAAATATGGCCCAGACTGCAGAATTCTTTATAAATGCATTCTATGAACACCTTCAGGAATGCATGGATTATGCAATCCCAAATAAAACCAAGACCCAATCCTCCAAAGGCAGGCGTCCCTGTCTGGTGGACCCCAGCCATAAACAAACTATACAATAGAAGGGGGAAGCTACTACATGATAGAGCAAAATCCCAAAAAGGGAAGGCATCTCTGATCAGTATTAGCAAAAAACTACGGGCACTCATAAAATCGTCTAAGGCCAGCTTCGAGAGAAAAATTGCACAGGACACTAAGGATAATCACAAGGCTTTCTTTAGTTATGTTAGGAACCTGGGTAAGAATTCCCAGATATGCTCAGAATTAGTCCAAAATAACAAAAAATACACTGAACCCACAGACATTGCCAACATCTTAGCTCACAGTTCAGCGCAAACTCCACCCCCCTCCCCATCAAAAGGGCAAATATCTATCCCAGCAGAGTGCTACCCCCCTGACATCTCAGATGCTCAGGTAAGAGCCGCTCTCTCCAAAGCAAAAAACACAGCATCAATGGGACCAGTCGGTGTCACGGGCTGTGTCCTACATGAACTCCAAGAAGAGCTAAACCCAAATATAAAACTACTGTTCAATCTCAGCCTTACTACAGGATATGTACCCAAAGAGTGGCATACAGCAACAGTGGTCCCTCTCCACAAAGGTGGTGCCTCAATGGATCCTGGAAACTATCGTCCCATAAGCCTGACTAGCTTGGTCTGCAAAGCTATGGAAAGGATCATCATGGACCCCTTAAATAAAGATATTGGGGACCTACAGACACTGGATCCTACCCAGTTCAGCTTTGTTAAGGGCAGATCCTGCCTCTTAAACCTGGTTGATTTCTTTGAAATAGTCACCAAGGCCATTGATGAGGGGAAGGTGGTCCCACACAGCCTACCTGGACCTCGCAAAAGCCTTTTATATAGCCAATACCCCACTCGGGCATTAAAGATAAGCTCACCAGCTTAAATATAAACCCCTATGTCACTAGATGGGTTGCAAACTGGCTCAAGGACAGAACCCACATGGTTAGAATTGCTGGAGCCATGTCAGACTCCAAACCAGTTACAAGTGGCGCCCGACAAGGCTCAGTCCTGGGACCTCTCTTGCTCGGTATATATTTCTCTGAGGTACAGGCCGACACAAAAGGACTGTGGCTGACCAAGTTCGCAGATGACTGCAAACTAGACGCCATAATCGACTCTCCAGCTGACACAAGCATCCTACAAAAGGGCCTCATAGAAACAGACAACTGGTGCCAGAGCCATGGCCTCAAGCTAAACGCCAAAAAGTGTATAGTCATCCCCTATGGCAAAAACAAAGTGCCCACAAATTACCACATAGGTGGTAATCCATTAAGTATGGAAGAAGTAATTAGGGACCTGGGGACCCAAGCTGATAGCAATCTCTCATTTGAAAACCACGTGGCCAAAGTGGTTAGATAAACATTTTATATAGCCCACCTAATCATGAAGGGATTCACATTTAGATCAGGGGAGGTCATCGTGCCTCTTTACTCATCCCTCATCAGGCCCATAATTGAGTACAATGCCCCTTTTGGGATGTACCTTACCAGACACCTGCAGCAACTGGAAAGACCCCAAAAATACCTCACCAAGAGGATCAAAGGGCTCAAACAGATGCCATATGCTGCCCGGTTAAAGAAACTCCAGCTCTACTCAGTGGCATACCGCCTGCTCAGAGGCAATCTGTGCCTGATGTATAAAGCCATGTCCAACCCGGAATTAATGGACATGCTGCACCTCAGAAAATCCAAATCCCATCGAGCTACGCGCTTGAGAGACTTGAACCTCAGCACTGAAATAAATAGGACATGCTGGAGGGACAGATTCATAACCCAGAGGCTCCCTTCACTCTGGAATAAAATCCCAGTCCAGGTTAGGCAGAGTCCCTCATTGACTCTCTTCAAGAGGAATCTTGATGAGTGGATGGGAGATTGTAGGTTTACCCCAGGTATCACTTCTGTGTCACTGTCAGACAGAGGCACAGTATACTAACCTCGAAAAAGGGCATAGCAAAATTCATTTAAAATGGGTGGCAAAAGCAAACACACTCTGGCTAGGCTTATAAATGCCCTAGGGCAGATAGCCTCGTATGAACCTATGAACCTATGAAGATTCTATATATAGCTTTGGCAATATAACTGTTACCAGAAAGGAATATACTCAAAGAAATAAAATGATGCCTAATAACATGTTTATGGTTTGCCAAAAGAAACAGAATAGCTTTAAACCATCATATCAGACCATGGAAACAGGGAGGATTAAACTTTCCTGTTATAGAAACATTTATAAAAGCATCAATATCTCAGATTGGATATATCCAAATTATTCTGCAAACTGGAAAGAATTACTAACTGTAATATCAATAAATTAATTTGATTTACAAAAAAAAATTCAAACAACAGATAAAAATAATTTGCCATAGCACATATGTATTAGTATGCAATATAACATAATTAAGCCCACTAAAACTCATATGATTAATTACTACATTGGCTCATTTAGGAAAATTATTAATGCAAATATAGATTTAAACATCTGGTTTGATCTTTTAACACCATTTATAGTTACAAAGAGCTATCCACATAAAAAATACAGATAAATAATTAATTCCTGGGAACAGAAAGGATTTGTTTCCTGGTTTAAATGGATCAAAGAACTAAAAGTTGTGGATATGCAAAAAATAGAAACAACATACAAAATTCCACAAGCCTGACTATGCAAAGCATTCTGACATATTTGCAAGATTTATGCAGAATAATTAGTAATTCTTCATTTAAAGAAATATCTAAACTTACGAAATACCCATATGAAATCATATATAATGATTATGACATAGGAAATTGTATTTCGAAATTTTACAAGATATTGATAAATTATAAAACAACACCCAAATCCTCATATTGGAATTATATAACAAAAGGACACTCATTACAGCTAACTGAAGAAATTAAGTCAAATATTTTATTATCAATAAAACATACATCCTTTACACAATACTGGAAAGTTGCATAGAGCATTCTTAACTCCAGATAGAGTTACTAAAATTAATTCTTCCACAAAGGGAATATGTTGGAGGTGTGAGCAAATACACAATGCAGACTGAAATCACATTTTTTGACTGGGTTAAAATTAAGCCATTTTGGAATGGTATTAAAAACTTTTTACAAGCTTTACTTAATGAATCATTTAACTTATCTAAAGCTCTAGTATTATTAATGTGTACGAAGGTCCTCATTTGAATGAGTCAAATATGTATCTAGTATGGACAATACTTGCAATCTCAAGGAAGTGTATAACAAGAAGTTGGAATACAAACACAATATCAAACGTTGGAAGACTTTTACAGCCTACTGAAGACAACAGCATTGTTGGAAATTAAAATTAAAGAATTAAGGATTCATCCTAAGCCATTTATTAACAATCCATGGAAAAAAGTCTTATCACTGATTGACACTTTACAATAACTGAACAGATACACTCTGGATTGTTATACCTATAAAGTAATTGCATACATTGAGCTCTGTTATAATGTCAGGTTGATGTAAATAGTGTACATAGTTATTTAAGGTATTATATACAAATACTATTGAAATTATTCAACTGTATTTGAAAAGTAAAAAAAAAAAATAGAGAAAGAATAACTCAGACTTAAAGTGGACTTAAGCTTTATTGGACATTCTTGACAGCAACATAGAAGCAGAACACAGATTATTAGTCTCCGTATTATTAATAATAAATATCATAACATATTTTCCTTGGTTTCATATAAAATTTCTGTACAGCATTTTAAAGTACTATCAGAAAATGTAAAATAACATTACAATTAAATAACACATATAATAACCTATTTCTGAAGTGGTATTTAATATGATTGCATAGTACACTGCGGTGGTGGTGCTGCGGTAGCATTGTCGCTTCACAGTAAGATGTTGTCCTGTTCGATTCTCAGCTAGAGCGTCTTCTGTGTGGAGACATGTGTGAATGGGCATACCTTCGTTGAAGGTTGTGCGTCAGGGCCAGCAACTCGGCATGTAAAAATCTACTGCCAATCATTAGTGGACCGGAGTTCCGCTGTGGAGACCCCTAACCGGGAAAAGCCAAAAGACCGCAACAACAGCATAGTACACAGAAATTTTCTTAAGCATTTTTAGCTGCCGTGTATAAGTGGACACTTAAGATACGATTTGCTGTTTCATATTACATGTATTTTCTTGTTCCAGTATTTACATATTATTGAATTTTATGGTCTATGCTACATTTGAAGTATGTATTACACTTTTCAAAAATATATAGATATATATCTTTTCAAAAATATGATTAAACAGCCACTTTAAAACATGCTCAGAACTGATCTTTCAACAGTTTGCCTTAATCTTTAACATTTTGAATTGTGTGCCTACCATTAGAATTTCCATGGCATATAGATCCAGTTGCAGCTTTAATTAACATCTAAGGAGACAGGGGTCTGTTTGCCACCTTAAGTTGTCAGCAATATCATCTCTGGGGTCACTGTGATCACAGTTTACCTTTAAGCATTTCCCTAATCAAATTTAATAATAATGTGTTTATTTCTGTAAATAATATTACTTGCTAGAAGTTTCCTTAAATGCTTGACCAGTGCATACTTTAATACTGACCATTGAAAAGGAATAATGAACACAGCTACATCAGTGGTGCTGTTTTACAAGGTGTGTTCTATATTCCTTTTGTTACAGTAGCCTGTGAGAGTCTTGACTCAAGTCTATGGTAACAAAATTAATTCTCCTGTTACATTTCTTTTTCATATAAAAACCTGAGGTTTGCACGAGTGACTGAAAAAGGTACATATTCTTTTAGCATTGTTAATGGCACCTTTAATGTTTCTGCCCTCATTCAGAACGACATGAAGTACTGATTTCATCAGTATGCAGAAAAGATAACAGGGTCATAGCCCTTGCCTCTATGGGCTTCTTTATGGTGACCTCATTCTGCACCACTATAATCCAATGAACACATACTGTGATTTCATTCCCTTTCTGTGCATATTTTTCATTCTCTATAATGCAGCTGTTTAAAGTCATCTTCTGATGGAAAGAAGCAGAATGTTAAAATGTGACATGTTTGTCACACATTTTGGAACATGATATATTCATCCTGATACACAGATAAGTGTGGATTTCAGTAAATCTACACACCCACTATAAAACATATCATTTTTTCATTTACAGTTTCATGCAGTCCATAAATGCCATTACAGAAACATAGTTCTAGAAATATACTGAGGTTTAATGCACTGTAGAAGTTGATAAATTCTTAGATATTTATTCAGGCATTTCATACAAAGACAACTCAACTCAGTGTATTGAAATAGAGTTATAAAAGCCACACAACATAATTTTACTTTCTACAAGATTCTGAGACAATAGGAGTTCTCTCTATTTTTTTAAGCACATGACTTGATTTTCAAGTGACATCTTTTTTTTCACAGTAATAGTGAGTGTGAGCAAGTGATAATGGAAGTGTTATTTTAATGCTTATGCTGTTTCAAAGGATGACATTACTATTCATCTGTGTCTAAGAAACCTGGGCTACTACTTCTGGATTCTTTTCTGAAAACGTGATTAACATTTTTACTACTACCACAATAAATTTAAATTTGTTTAAAAGGTAATGTGCTGATCACAGAGGACCAATTTCAGTTATTGTCCTGTGTTAAATTCTGGTTGCAAAGGAGCAAATACTTCAGTGCAAAAATAAGCAATAATACAGCATTCAATTGTTATATCATACACACACACACACACACACACACACACACACACACACAGTGTGCGTGTGTGTGTGTGTGTGTGTAAACAGTTACAAGGAAATTCTAGCCAAGCTACAGTTTTCACTGTGTAATACCCTAAACCTCCCGTAATGGAAGCCCATGGGATATATGCAAGGATACTTGAAGGATTGTAGGTCCTTAGTGGGTTCATTTGCATACACCCCATGGGTTGATATATGCACATGAAAGAATAAAGAAGACTGAAGTATTACTGACAAAGGTAATTATATTCTGTATATATTACAGTCATACTTTCCTTAAGACATCCATCAGGAGAAGCATAAGTGGATCACCTCATCTGTTATGTATCAAACACAGTTGTTACAGATGTCACACTTGTGCCAATGCTGGCTTCCCTTCTGCAGGTGTTTGACACTTATGTGCTTGTATTGCATTTACTTGAGCATAGATTCATGCCTATCTGTTCATTACATTGTGTTGTGATATCCTGGAGAAAAAAACAAAAGCTTAATGTATTATTTTACAGTTGCTGCTCTTCTTTTGACTTACTGTAACCTCTGAATTAGAATAATAAAGTGAGTAGGGTATGGGTAAAAGATGCCCTCTATACTGGGGTGATGTCCTCTTTTGAGTATTGATGTTTAGACAATTTCTGTACTCAGGGGTACACTTTCACGTAAAAAGGATTAACTAGGTGCATTCTGAGAGGATGGAGAGTGAGTTGTCATAGCTGAAGAGGCTGTTCTACCATTCAGTTCTGTAGACATAACTAAACTAGCAAAACAGTCAAAGGGCTGCTTCTGAAACCATTATAAGTGTCGAGTACAATTCCGCTGCTCACTTTAAATGTTACTTTCTGGCACAGAGCCCTTAGTTCCTGAATACTGCTCCACTTACCGTCACGCATGCAGTTAGACCAAAGCTACGCTCATGTAGATAGGAGTAAGAATGACAAATAACTGCTTCAAATGAAGATGTAATGATCAAATGGGATCATCCAATACTAGCAGTTAAAAGGGAGAAGCAAGAAAAATACATATTGTAGTTGAAGAAAAAAAAAGAACACAAGCAGTATTAATAAGTGAAATCGAAAGACCTCATGGCTATAGTGTGTTAGATAGAACAACATATAAAAATGATACAGTGTCATTAAATTAACAAAATTGTGTCGAAACTGCAAGGGTGTATTTTTGCTGTCTCTTGAGTCTCCTCTTAATATTTTAGTTGTTTATGTGATGTTTCAGTAATTTCATCACTCCAAAATACTTGGGAATGCATCTTATTCTAGTTATCTGTCAGTTTTCATCTTTTTCCATTCTTCAGGGGGATTTACAGCTTCTCTTAATTCTAGAAGTTTCATCAAATTTACAGTCTTTTCATTAGTGTCATTAACAAAACTAGGAAAGAGATCAAATTTCAAGTTGGAAAGTCATAACTTTCTTCATATCTCAATATGAGAGAGAAATTATTCAAAGAAGGCATAAAACTTCTGAAAAGAAAGAAGACAGTTATGTATTTCAAACTCTACTACTGACAGCGTTGTCTTCTTAATGACTGAAATAAGCATCCCAGCCATTAACAGTGGAGGAAATGTTTGCACAACCAGAGCCGGATCAAGGTCATATGGGGCCTTATGCAGGACATTGGACTGCCCCCCCCCCAATCATACCCCCCAAAATATCAATATCCCACTGTATAGCTGTCTCACTCCAATTACCATAAAACACTGTTCAAACCAGTCTTTACTTTTATGGTGACTACACAGATTTGAATTTTAAACTTTTATTTCAAGTTTCATACAGCAAAAACATTGAGAGGTAGGTATTTGCCAAATAACCAATAAAAAAATTGATACTGCAAACAGATGCCGCATCAGCAACAGGACACCTCACTTTCCTTGAGAGTTGAGACTATCACTGAAGTGCATTTGGCTTACCAATGAACGAAAGGAGGCATATGCAGTGATTCACAGTCTAGTATTTTATAGGGAAGCACTAATGAGTGGCTATGTAAATTATGGAGGGATTCATTTCAGACAGAAGTGTAAGGTATAGTAACCATGCAAAGTGAATTCCCTAATTAGTGTTGCACACCCACACATAGCTTGTCTGTGTATCCCAGTATCCCAGTCACAGATTTCCCATGGAGTTTTTGTGCCTCACACATGAAAATAAAGTTTTTGACCTCCACATTTTATGGGCATGTTCAAGTCACAATAGTAAATGGAAAAAGACCCTGCAGAGGATTTATTTAGGTTACATATGCATACTGCAGCATACTTCGTACAAAATGTAACATTCTAAACAAGAATGTCAATTAGCACTACTTAAGTACTAACACAAAACATTGCGCAAGATTTGACATTCTAAAATATACCAAGAAGCAAAGTGGCAATACTGAACACATTCTTTGTACAAGATTTGACATACTAAACACATCAAGAGGTAACAATGTAATCTTGTAATACAGAACAAACATTTTTAATGCAAAATATTCTAAACATACATACCAAGTAAAATAGTGTAAAAAGTAAACAATGTACAGAACAGTTACCAAATAAGGAAAATGATCCTGAGATTACTGCAAATTACACTTATTCACATTAGTAAGTGGAATATTTTGAAAACAAAATAACCCTGTGTACATCTTTAATCATCACTATCTTTATCTGGCTACAGTCTGCAGTACAACATTTGATCTCTTAGCACAATTGCACAAGACAAAAAAATAGGATGTGATCATTTCCTCCAGCTCTCAAAAAATATCTGGTAATGGTAAAGAAGTAATCACAAGACATGCTACCACACAAACATTGGTAAAAAAATGTGCTTTTACTCTATAGCATAGCTCTCAACCAATCAGAGACCAATCTCAAAAGAATCACAGACATATAAAGAAATTATTGGAGACACTCAGTGACAGTCATGGACACTCTTAAAACATTAATATTATTAACCTGAAATATTGACAGAATAAGAGAATGTGAATTAACATATATTTTCTGTAGTAAAAGACGCCTATAACTCAAATTGTCATTATTTACAAATGGTAATTTACCACCTTTTCTCAAAGAGCCATCAGTCTTAGGATGGATTATGGCAGAGATAAAATTTGGATCAAAATCACGGACAGCTGAGGAAACTTATGCGCTCATACCTCTCAACCTCTTAGTGCAAGAAATCTGGACAATGTCTAAAATAATGGCGGGACAAAGGCTCAAAAAATGGAAGCAGATTTTAAATATTGCTCTTATTAAAGTAGAAAATTGCAAAAATAACAGGATTAGTGTTAGCATGTTTTTTTTTCCTGAAGGATCTGAAGTCTAAAACTCAATTGTTTATTGCTATTAACTCTCTTGCAGCCCTTCACTCACTCTGTATTGACCAGTCACACACACACACACACATGACGATAAACTAGCCAATTCACTACTCTCAATCTCTTAGTGCAAGAAATCTAGACAAGGTCTAAAATAATGGCGGGACAAAGGTCCAAAAATGGAGACAAGCTTTAAATATCGCTCTTATTAAATTGTAAATTGCTAGAATAACAGGATTCACTTACTCTGCTGATCATTCACACACACACACACACACACACACACACACACACACACACATACATACAATGATAAACTGGAAAATTCACTACTCTTCCCACTACTTAAATTTTCTGGAGAGAGTGACTGTGTGATTCTGTTCTTATTAAAGCAAGCGTAACTTCTGTTTATATTATATACACATTTTATTTTTTAAGTAAACATAACATTAGCCACATGTTAACCACATGGTGCACTTGATTCTAGGATGCTTAAGATATTGATAGCACTTGTTCAAACAAATACATCTTAAGCTTCCAAAGAAATGCCTAATTTAATAAGATAAATTACCTGGCATGCAATGAAGCTGCACATTAACTTCCTAAATCAAAAAGCCATCCAACGAATGAATACAATTAAGTAACTAGTAGACTGCCATAAACAATAAATCATAGAGTAGCCAGAAAATTACCATAACATAATAAAACATAACATAACATACCAAGTAAATTACCATAAAAGAATACAACGTAACGTGCGTTCAGTTAATGGATGCTGGCACTGAACTTTTTTGTTAACACTTAGGAGGGTGTGACTCATGAGTCAGAAGGGACTCACATTAGGATCAGCTGATTAGCAGCAGTAAAACAAATAAAGCGCAGTTTCACGGACAATGATAAACCTGCTAGTCTGCACCTGTGACCTGCCGCTGAACCCTGAATCGACTGAACTATTAAGTCATTCAGGCCAGGGGGAGGCAGAACAATGTACCCGCTTAGTGACTTGGTGCTTGCTTAGTCTGATGCCTGAGGGAGAAAAAAAAATATCAGAAGTAGAAATGTGTCCCCCACACAGAGTGTGGAAGAAGTCAAGCCAACTGCCATGCCCATGAGAAACATAAGGCTGCAAGCCTGCGCACATTGAACCATGCACATTGCACGCAACAGTTTGGAATCATTGGATTGTAATCTGAATTCTGAAAAAAAGTTGTATTATTGCATTAAATATATAATTTTTTTTAAATTTTTCCATTTTTGGGACCTTAGGCAACTGCATACATCGCCTACTGCTAGATCTGGATCTGGGCACAACTCAGCAGTATTGATAAACTTTGGTTTAATTATTCTCCTAGACTGTGGAATATGAGACATAGATTTCAGCCTGCAATGACAATATGTCTAATGTTACAATCAAAACTGACTTTAATTTTAAAGACATTTTATCTATGAAAGAAAAAGTGACTGGCTTAGAATGAAAAAGTCAACAAAATAATATTCTCCTTGGGGTCTTTCCTGAAAAATCTGACTCTTCCAGCCTGCTAGATGATGGTTGGGATGTCTTCTTCTAAATTAATGAGGAAACAAAACAAAATGAATCCTAATAAAAATGGTACACATAGCACTACATACACAGCCTGCTTCTGCTAGATTAACTTACATCAAATGTTCAACTTTCAAATATAGTTAACATCCTGAAAACTGCCAAGAATAAACCAGATTTTAGCTGGTAAAATTGTAAGCTGGCATTCTATGCAGACATTCCTACAGGTTGCAAATTAAAAAAAAAAAGACACTTTTCCCCTTTTGCTAATTCATGACTGAAGAAGAATGCTTGTTTTCAGATGCTCTTTCAAGTTAAACATGTTTCTTCCTAGAACAGTAATAAATATAAAATAGCTGATTACAAAGAAGCAGCTGTTACTTCTGGCAAGCTTTTTGTACTCCGAACAGACTGAAAACGTTTGTATAACCATTTATCTGTTCAGATAATAAAGCCGTCTTGGCCTTAATTTATAAACGGTTTGCTGGAAGCACTTTTGATGCTGCTTCTTATGTTTAGTCCAATTAATGAAATTCCTTAAACATGGTCTCCCTACCTGGGCCCTGTAATTAGTCGAACAATTTTAAAAATTCTTATATTTTCTTACTGATGCTGCTATATCATTCCTAGAAGTCATTCGTTTTTAGATCTATAAACTATGTCCAAGTCAAAACCCTACAAGGTTCCTTTCCTGGCTTGCCAGGATGTATTAATTTGGTATGAACGTCTGTAACAAACACCGCTCTTTAATACTGCTATTTTTCTATGCACCTTTCTTTTTTCAATACTGTTCTTTTATGCACCTTTTCCTATTGCCTCATTCTTTGCATTGTTGTGACTTAGGTTAAATGCAATTTTATGAATTCATTTTTAGACAGGCTATTTTGTTCCAAAAGCTATTCTTTACTTAGCTTACAGCTTGGTGTTTCCAATTTGCCTAAATAGCATCTGTGGTCGATGCATGCACACCAGGAAGTGGAAACTCCCAGCATGTGCAAAACATGCTTCTCCTGAACTTTTGTTTAGATTAAACTCAAAAAGTAGAAAACCATACTTTCAATTAATTGCAGTTTTATCTTAGCTGTGATGTATAATTTAAACATGATTTAATGATACATCATTGGTGTCTTATATACCCTAAAAGGTTTTAAGCAAAAAATTGTTTGTAAAACTGAAGTCTCTCTGTGCACTGTAGGCTGAGCTGGAAGATGACTTTCTTTTATGGAATTATTCTACCAGGGCTGCATTTGTATTAGTTAAAAGTCCACCAGTGTGAAATATAAAATCTGGTTCTACATTGCATTTCATTTATCCCACTTATTTCAATAAGCCCACATTTAAACATGTTGATTAGATGCCACAATCATGTCCTTTATTTACTATAGTCCTTTTATCCCATTCTGGAAGCCTGGAAAACAACCACTGTAATGCATTGGACAAAGGTAGCCCAATAACAGTCTGTGATAATTGCAGACCAATTAGTCATACTAGCCTCATATGTAAAGCTATGGGATGTAACATTTCAACTTTCTTTAATCTAGACATTGAAATCTGTTAGGTCTGGAGCCTCATTAATTCAGTTTTGCTAAAAGAAGGTCCTGTCTCCTTAGCCTCATTGATTTCCTTGAAAAAAGTCATCAAAGCAGTGGATAGTAGTTGTACAGTATATGCAACATATCTTGACCTCAGCAAGGCCTCTGGGAATATGCCCCATGCTGGCATTATTGATAAACTTGTAGGTTTGAATATAAATCCTTATATAGTACAGTGAATAGTTAACTAGTTGTCGGACAGAATAAATTTGGTTAAAGTCAGAGGTGCCATTTCTGAATGAGAAAACGTTTCAATGTTAACCTTAATGCAAAAACTCCTGTCTATGGCTATTTAAGTTTGTCAGCACCAGAAAATCAGGAGCAGTTGTTCAATTTTTCTCTTTATTTGCAACTGCTCTTAGATGGGTTACTTCATGTTAAAAACTTGTGCGAGGAATAAAGGTCTCAAACTAAATGTGAAAAAAATATCATATAGTTAATTTTGGAGAACAAAAAGATTCCAGTACCATGTAGGTGTCATAACCTTCCAATCAAATACTATCATAAGTGATATATTTTATTTATTCAACATTTGTTTACTGTGAAACTCCGACTGGGGCAGAAAGTGCCCATTTTCAGCGAAGGCCTGGGGAGAAAAGCTCCACAATCAGAATCTTTCAAAAACCAAGTACAGATATTTTAAATCAAAAGTATCATGCTACACTATAAAACATGAGTGAAAAATTTTTTAAAGAGAAAAATATAGAACAGGTTTCATAGTAGATTGCAATACAAAAATTAACATGAGTTGAAGAGAATATGTGAGGAAAAACTCAATAGTCATATTATTTGGAACAGAGATTAGTATGTGATACATGAGACCTGAGACAATTCTAATAAGATATTTAAAGACATATTAGAGATTATATGATTAGACACAGTGAGGTGAAATTGAGTGATATCCTAGTTTGACAGATGGTGTTCATATTATGGTTATAGAAGGACGAAGGATGGAAATAAGGGCCATATAGTGGGTAAAATCAGGTTATATTAGCTAGGCTTATAATGGCTTTTAAGCCATTAGCCTATTAAGCTCCTATGAACCTATTATAAGAGTGCAGGACAGGTTATCTTCAGGTAGCTTAGGTGAGTAGAGGGAAGAGAAAAAGGTAGAGGAAAGGCACATGAAGTGGATAAGGTAGGGTAGTGGGAAAGAAAAGGAGTGGAATAGGAGGCTGGAGAGAGTTTTGAAGTGTTTTTTAGGTTGAAGGGGTGAGTGAAGTATAGTGAGTAAGTTCAACCAGGATTGGCACAGGAGCAGGTCCAAGATTTTTTTTAAGTATTGAAGTCCAAATATGATTTATGGGTTACTTGGGTAATAGAGGATCACCTAGAGCTCGCACGGATATGATATGGGACTTTGCCAATGGAAATTGCAACACTGAGAAGCTCAAACATGTCATCCTGTTTGACTAGCCTTGAGGCGATTTTGCTGTTGATATAGATCGAGACACCTCCACCTTTGGTTACTACCTGTGCAGTAAATAGCCTAAATGTGTGTAAGGTATTGTAGCCCTGTACTGTTGAAGTATTCTCCACAATTTTAAACTATATCTCAGTAACTACACAGATGCTCACATTCTCCAGGGTGATGAGGGCCTAGAAGGAGTGGAGTTTCCTGTTTAGACTCCTGGCATTGGGCAGTAACTTCTTTAGATTCCCTTGGGTTGATTTTGCTACGTTGGAAGGTTTGTCAGTTTGGCATTGCTTATAAAAGGCATTATGAGAGAGGACAATGTTTTAGCCAATATTCAAAAACCTATAGGGGACAGGTGCAGATCATCCTTGGAGAAGCAACATGGCCCGTTAACCATATCCTCCTTTGATAACAAATATTGCAACCTCTTGTTATGACATGAGAAGCTAAGCCAATTATTGAATTAAATCATACTTGGTGAAGGTAGAATGTTGCTAGGTACATGCCAGCCTGGGGCACATAGTCTGACAGCTTCATAATGCCTCACTTCATATAATCCAGGGAGGTTTGTCTCAGCTCATTTACACTCACATGGACTATGACTGAGTCATTCTAGTACCTGCGGTCTAATGACTTGAGTGAGTGAATGATTTGGTGAATCCTGTCCCCTGATAAACAACTGACCATGATTTTCACCTTATTTAGCCTGGTGAACAGGACATTTGCATGTCTCTCAATGGAGTCTTCTATGATTAAAGTATTAGGTAATGTGCTAGCTTGCCTTATGGGCTTTTTAGATGAGGCTCCAAATGGTGTGGCTGTATGAGTTGTGGTGGTTGTTGCTCTGGTGGAGGGGGTTTGGGATTGCTGAGGATTGTTTTTGTAGGATGAATGTTCAGGCAGTCTTGGGATTTAGGAAAGTTGCTTTTAAGTGACTCAGCATATATTGGTGTATGTGTGATAGATGTACTGCTTACATCACCAACAACCTGATTATTATTCTGAGTGCTTTTGTGTGAGTGCCTTTCCTCCAGTCACATTGTGTAATTACATTTCTCACATATTGTATCCATTTATCTAGTTAGTTGGCTGTCAACGAATATGAGACCATTCCTACATTGTCTCAGGATGCCTATATCTACCAAGCTGTTTCAATAACTTTCTTATTTGATTATCATGTTTCCATAACAGTCAGGAAATCTTTCCATCTGGTCCAGTTAATTTCCAGGGGAATATCACCAAGGTCCAATGATGTCATCCTTCCATTGTATTCTTTCCTTATAGACAATCATCAAAATCAATGCCCCATTTAGTATGTGTAAATCTAAGCTTACAGGTCAACTGGAAAAGCCTGAATGATTTACAACCAAGAAAATTAAAGGTCTTAAATCCTTCATGTATCCCAATATATTACCATGGCTCTCCTTATACTCAGTAGCCTATTGGCTGCTCCATTGCAACCTGTGTCTTGGTTTTTGACCCATGAAGAACCAAGTCCTATTTGACCTCCTATTTCTTTGCAAAAATCACTGGCTCTACCAACACCTCCAGCAGGTTCCTAAATCTATACCAACAGCTACACAAGACATGTCGGAGAACTAGACTCTTCACTCAATGTATTCCCAACCTATGGAATAAGTTACCACTAGAGGTCTAACAAAGTACTGCTCTGGCTACCTTTACAGCCATTATTGATGATAGGATTGAAAGACATAAATTTACACCAGGGATATCGATATCATGTACAGCTCTTGTCAATTTGGGATATGGGCACTGAAGTGTTTGTAAGAGATGCAAGACTTTTTAAAATGTGTCTGCTTAAAGGTGTAAATAGACAATTTATGGTTCCCAGGGTCACTTGTCTAGAACTGTTCCTATGTTTGCTGGAAACTTAAAGGTAGTCAAGCTCTTCATAAAAGGAAACACTTTTCCCTTTATTCTATTATTCTGAGGCTCTAACACTTGAACTTGTCCTGGCACATCTTTGACTTTGGGCTGGACGTTATGGGTAAAGATAATGCACTGTTGTCTACAGACCAATCATCTGTATAACCCAGAAGAGCAATCAAAAAGAGATTTTCTTCCTGTATAACCAAATATTTAAATGCATATATGCCATATCCAAGTTCAAAAAATATTCTAAGAATGGAAAGCATCATGACAATGTTTATATCAAATTGCCATGAACCTACACTAAATGGACCTAGATTGTTTATTGTTATAGTCAATTATACTTCTGGGACTTGTTGATGTCTGTCTTAAATACTCCACAGATTATTTCATTTAGATTATTTCATTTGCTTGTTTTATTCCTGGTTAACTAATGTTAAATTTTCCTTGTATATTTTAGCTATTGGATAGAAGACTTGCTTTATGTTTTAGCCTTTTTTTTGTTACATATTGAAAATTTTAATAAAAAGACATTTCACAAAAATTATAAAATATCAAGAAATGTAAGCAGAGATTATAGAAATGAGGATAAATAACACCAAGGCAGATAATTTCAGTATCACTAGAAACAAGTGACTTAATATAAAAACATATTTCCAAAAAGACAAACACGCTAACTGTACATGCAACCCCATATTAACTACAGAAGGATTCAATTTTGGGTACACGCCAGGTTCTGAGAAGACATTCTTGGTAAACACCAAATACTGAAAAGTATGTGCAATAAAGTCCATGACATACATGTTTATCTTGTCCCATAGACTCCTGATGTAGTCATAGTTACTGAAACCTGGTTAGAAAAGAAATAAAAGATAATGAGCCCCCCCCCCCCTCCCCAGGATACAATATACTTAGGCACGACAGACAAAACAAGAGTGCATGTGGTGTAGCAATCATCTATAAAATTTCCTAAGCATTACCTTACCAAGTGTATCAGGACTTGTCAGACATTTAGGATGCATGGCTAGGCTTGAAATGACCCTTGGGGTCATTAGCCTAGTAAACACCTCAGCTTTGGCCGGCTAAGAACTTGCTGTATTCAACTGGACGTATAAAAGAATTTAAGTACCTTTATCTGCACTTTTTTTCAAAAAAATACAGTATTTAAATTGATTTTAACTGTGTGTTGCAGGAATATTAACTGAACTGGAAGTTAGTCAGTGTTTGCTGAATTTTGTTATTTGCTAGTAATTACAGGTGTGGGGGTAGCCACATTCTTTGATTTCCTGTCCTTGCCTATTTAAGTCTTACAGTGTGAAATATTTTCTGCTTAAAAACCTCAGCTTTAGCCGGCTAAGAACTTGCTGTATTCAACTGGACGTATAAAAGAATTTAAGTACCTTTATCTGCACTTTTTTTCAAAAATACAGTATTTAAATTGATTTTAACTGTGTGTTGCAGGAATATTAACTGAACTGGAAGTTTTGACTCTGCTCTTCAGTTAGTTCCACCCACCCTCCCTGTTTTTGTTTTGGTGTTAATCTTAGTGGCCTTGAAACTGCCCGCCCCTCTTGTAAATTTGTGTTTGGATACTCCTTCTGGGCCCATCTCATTTGCTCACTCAACTGAGTGCAGTAAGATCATATTCTAACTTCAGGCACTCCTACTGTGTACAAAGAGAGCATCTGGGAAACAGAAAAAAAAAATTAAGCTTGTTTCCTGCCTTTCCTGTTAAGTGGTATAGACTATTTGTAGGCTTCTGAGCCCCCATGCCCTTCTGTGCTGGAGGGAAGCCTTCTAGCTTAGTTTTTTTTTTTCTTATAACTAGCCAGATTTCTAGTTTCAGCACTCAAATCTGTTTCTTTGATCTCAGCACTTGTTCAGAAAAAAAAAAAAATCATCTGCTTTTACTGTACTTGTGTTTCTACCTACTTTATTTTACTTTTGCATCATCTTAAAAGTACTCAATTGTATTTATTACTGCCTTGGTGTAACTCATTCTAAGCCTTTTGGTTTAAACACTTGGGCTTCGGACCAGTTGTTTTACACTGATTGGGTTTGTGGTCTGCACTGTAGTGGCAGAACAGGTAGCTTACATCCTTCTAGGTTGGGAACTGCTGATTGAGGGCTCAGTGTCTGTTATTGTAAAAGTGTATTAATTCTGGTTTAAGCACTTGGGCTTTCAGGCCAGTTATTTTACATTAAGAGGGTTCGTGGTCTGCACTCTTGTGGGAGGAGAGGCTGGACTCTGCCCTTCTGAGCTGGGAATTTCTGGTTAAAGGCTTATAGTGTATCCATATCTGAACTGCTTCTTACTGAAGTTGGTGCGCCTTGTTTGCTGTGGCATAGACTGGATTCGGGCCTGCTGGATCTAGCTTTGTTTGTGTAACTTGAGCACTAATCCAGGCATTCTCTAAAGTATTCAATTGTATTTATTACTGCTTGGTAGTAACTTGATTAAAGTGTAGCTATCATTCTAAGTCTTTGGGATTAAGCACTTGGGCTTCAGACCAGTTGTTTTACATTAGGAAGGTTTGTGACATGCACTGTGGTGCCAGGACAGGTAGCTTTCATCCTTCTAACTTGGGAACTGCTGATTGAGAGCCCAGTGTCTGTCATTCTTAAAGTGTATTAGTTCTGGTTTAAGCACTTGGGCTTCAGGCCAGTTATTTTACATTAAGAAGGTTCGTGGTCTGCACTCTTGTGGGAGAAGAGGCTGGACTCTGCCCTTCTGAGCTGGGAATTTCTGGTTAAAGGTTTATAGTGCCTGAATATTTGAACTGTATCTTACTGAAATTGGTACACCTTGTTTGCTGTAGCATAGACTAGATCCAGGCCTGCTGAATCTAGCTTTGTTTATATGGTTGTTGTTTGTTTGCTTGTTATTTCCCTGGAATGCTAATTCCACCTAATACGTGGCTTCTCAGCGCTTCTGTGGATCACTAGTGACATCTGCATTGCTTACTGTACTTATTTCCTTGTTTCACTTGAAAGAAAGTTACTGTTTGTCGTTTTTGCATTTAAGTTACCTGTAACACATTGCAATTAAGTTACCTGGCACTTGCTCGCTAAAGCAATTATATAAGTCAGCACTAAAAATTAAAAGCACTACACCCTCACTCCCCACTGGCCCTTGTTTTCAATTATTAAGGAATTCCCAATATTATTCTAGCATGTCCAAAGGTCAGTTGTCAATCTCCTCTCCGGTCCAGCTGGTGAATCTGGGAATCCTGAGGCAATGTTACAACTGCCTCATGTACACAGACAACCCTCTCCTCCTCCCAACAAATTCCAGCACATGTGAGAGATGCAACCATATAGCCAAACTGGAGGCTAAGCTCTCTCAACTCAGTACTGGCATAACCAGTCAGGAGGAGAAGGAAACCACACTCACTACAATTCCAGTCTCACATAGACCTACCATGACAGCAAACCAAACACATAATCACACAAAAAACATACTCGGAGGCTCTAAATAAAGATTTGCCTAAGCAGCAGAGACCTCCAAAGCAGACACCCAAGCAACCGCTACCCCAAAACAAAACACGTGCAACACATATCTCACAAAGCCAGTGTGCCGAACAGTCACAGCCCTTAAGACTAAACAACACACCTGATATACTTGTAATAGGTGACTCTATTGTCAGGCACACTGACATCCCACTCACCAGGCTGAACAAGGAGAGGGTCACGGTGAGCAGCCTGTCGGGCGCTAGGATCCGCCACATAACACAAGCACTCAGGTCACTCCAAGGCAAGTACAAATATGACTCAGTCATTGTCCATGCTGGTGTGAATGACCTGAGACGTACCTCCCTGGACTACATGAAAAGAGACATAAAGGAGCTCTCTGAGCATGTAGCCCAGGCCGGCATGACCCTGACCTTGAGTAGCATCTTACCCTCACCAAGAATGATGCCACAATATGAAGACAAGATGATCAATTTCAACAATTGGCTTAAGTACTGGTGTCATTCAAAGGGGATCCAATGCCTGTCAGCTTGGGATGATATGCTCGACAAGCCACGATGCTTCACTAGGGACGGCTTGCACCTGTCACCCCTGGGCTTTTGGATATTGGCAAAGGCTCTTGCTACCCCCATAGCGCCTTTTTTAGGCAAGGCTCAAAAGACAAACCCACCTCCATAGGTATCACAAGGGATAAGAAACTAAGAGTAATGCTACTCAACGCCAGAAGTCTAAACCTCAAGATGCACACACTCGAAACTCTCCTTAGCATGGAGAACATCGATATCTGTGCAGTAACAGAAACCTGGTTCAGGGCTCCCGAGAGCACCCCAGCACTACCAGGTTATACCTCATACCATGCTTTTTGGCCCCAAAACTTGGACCAAACCACAAAAGGAGGGGGAGTATCGATATTCATCAAAGATACCCACACCTCCAGGTTGGTGGCAAAGCACGAAGCATCAGAGACTATCCATGTGCAACTAACAGTGGGTAAAACTGCCTTCCAGTTTATAGCCTGCTACAGACCACCCTCCCAAACCCAGGAACCCCACTCGGCCTTTCTGAGAATACTGGAAAATATGAAAGTCTCTCCAAACTCCATTATATTGGGCGACTTCAACTACCCAAACATAGACTGGGAGCATTACTCTAGCTCCAACACCCTAGCCCAAAGGTTCCTAGAATTTATAAACTCAAATGCTATGGAACAACTTGTTACCACTCCCACAAGAGGGGAAAACATACTGGACCTGATCATCACCAACATGGGGACTCTATGCTCCAGACCAGAAGTGTATCTCTCACTGGTAAGATCAGACCATAAACTAATCTCACTGGATATTCACATCCCGACCCCACCCCCTGCCCAGAAAACCACAGTGAAAAACTTCTCTAAAGCAAATTTCACACTCCTCAAAACTGAGGTGGAATCCTTCAAAGCCCCCAGGCCTGTGGAAAATACGGCCCAGACCGCAGAATCCTTTATAAATGCATTCTATGAACACCTTCAGAAATGCATGGATCATGCGATCCCAAATAAAACCAAGACCCAATCCTCCAAAGGCAGACGTCCTGTCTGGTGGACCCCAGGAGGAAGCTACTAAATGATAGAGCAAAATCCCAAAAAGGGAAGGCATCACTGATCAGTATTAGCAAAAAACTACGGGCACTCATAAAATTGTCTAAGGCCAGCTTTGAGAGAAAAATTGCACAGGACACTAAGGATAATCACAAGGCTTTCTTTAGTTATGTTAGGAACCTGGGTGGTAATTCCCAGATATGCTCAGAATTAGTCCAAAATGACAAAAAATACACTGAACCCACAGACATTGCCAACATCCTAGCTGACAGGTTCAGCGCAAACTTCTCCCCCCCTCCCCACCAAAAGGGCAAATATCTATCCCAGCAGAGTGCTGCCCCCCTGACATCTCAGATGCTCAGGTAAGAGCCGCCCTCTCCAAAGCAAAAAACACAGCATCAATGGGAACAGACGGTGTCCCGGGCTGCGTTCTACATGAACTCCAAGAAGAGCTAAACCCAAGCATAAAACTACTGTTCAATCTCAGCCTTACTACAGGATATGTGCCCAAAGAGTGGCGTACAGCAACAGTGGTCCCTCTCCATAAAGGTGGTGCCTCAACGGATCCTGGAAACTATCGCCCCATAAGCCTGACTAGCTTGGTCTGCAAAGCTATGGAAAGGATCATCGTGGACCTCATAAATAAAGATATTGGGGACCTACAGACACTGGATCCTACCCAGTTCGGCTTTGTTAAGGGCAGATCCTGCCTCTTAAACCTGGTTGATTTCTTTGAAACAGTCACCAAGGCCATTGACGAGGGAAGGTGGTCCACACAGCCTACCTGGACCTCGCAAAAGCCTTCGATACAATACCCCACTGGCATTATAGATAAGCTCACCAGCTTAAATATAAACCCCTATGTCACTAGATGGATTGCAAACTGGCTCAAGGACAGAACCCACATGGTTAGAATTGCTGGAGCCATGTCAGACTCCAAACCAGTTACAAGTGGTGTCCCACAAGGCTCAGTCCTGGGACCTCTCTTGTTCGGTATATATTTCTCAGAGGTACAGGCCAACACAGAAGGACTGTGGCTGACCAAGTTCGCAGATGACTGCAAACTGGGCGCCATAATCGACTCTCCAGCCAACACAAGCATCCTCCAAAAGGGCCTCATAGAAACAGACAACTGGTGCCAGAGCCATGGCCTCAAGCTAAATGCCAAAAAGTGTATAGTCATCCCCTTTGGCAAACACAAAGTGCCCACAAATTACCACATAGGTGGTAATCCATTAAAGTACAGAAGAAGTAATTAGGGACCTGGGGACCCAAGTTGATAGCAATCTCTCATTTGACAACCATGTGGCCAAAGTGGTTAGAAAAACATTTTATATAGCCCACCTAATCATGAAGGGATTCACATCTAGATCAGGGGAGGTCATCGTGCCTCTTTACTCATCCCTCATCAGGCCCATAATTGAGTACAATGTCCCTTTTGGGATGTACCTTACCAGACACCTGCAGCAACTGGAAAGACCCCAACAGTACCTCACCAAGAGGATCAAAGGGCTCAAACAGATGCCATATGCTGCCTGGTTAAAGAAACTCCAGCTCTACTCAGTGGCATACCGCCTGTTCAGAGGCAATATGTGCCTGACGTATAAAGCCCTGTCCAACCCTGAATTAATGTACATGCTGCATCTCAGAAAATCCAAATCCCATCGAGCTACGTGCTCGAGAGACTTGAACCTCAGCACTGAAATAAATAGGACATGCTGGAGGGACAGATTCATAAACCAGAGGCTCCCTTCACTCTGGAATAAAATCCCAGTTCAGGTTAGGCAGAGTCCCTCATTGACTCTCTTCAAGAGGAATCTTGATGAGTAGATGGGAGATCGTAGGTTTACCCCGGGTATCACTTCTGTGTCACTGTTAGACAGAGGCACAGTATACTAACCTCGAAAAAGGGCATAGCAAAATAAATTTAAAATGGGTGGCGAAAGCCAAACACATTCTGGCTAGGCTTATATATGCCCTAGGGCAGATAGCCTAGTATGAACCTATGAACCTTACCTCCACAGGAAATACCCAAATTTAACAATGCTGAACTACTAATAACACTCCTAAAAACTAATAACAGGAAAACTAAATGTTTAACATCAGTTTACATACCACTTGGGAATAACATTGATAGCATCCTGTACTGGATACCCCAACAAATTAACCATAAAACTATAATACTTGAGACTTAAATATAGACTGATAACTCAGAAATTCCACTACCTCCACTTAATCCATAAACTTGTTCAACTTCAGACAATTAATAACCATACCTACTAGAATAAATAAAACTTCAGGGAGATGCTAAACATTAGACTGGATTCTTACAAACAAACTAGATAAACTGACAAAAGTAGGCTGCCTCTCAGATAGCATAAGTGACCACATACCAACATAAATACTTCTGTAGAAACCCGGCTCCAAGAATCACACCTCCTACTCAACCCCAAGAAAACTAAATTAATTCTTTTTACCTCAAAAAGTTACCAAAATCAAAAGCAATAGTTTTAACACAAGGTCAGCAAATAATACTGTCATTGAAATAGTTACTGACAGTAAACTTCTAGGCCTTATAATAGATGACAATCTCAAATATGACCAGCATATACTGCACACCATTAAATCTAAAGACCAGAAACTAGGCTCCCATTATAGGATCACTGAATTCCTTACAGATACTGCAAGAAAAACTCTAGCCACCACCTTCTTACTGCCAACTCTCTTATACACAACTCCTATCCTAATAAACGTAAACAATACTCAAAGAAAGAAACTTGTCTCCTCCTACAATAAAATAGCTAAATTTGCCACCAATCTCCATGATACAGCCCACCGTTTTCAAAGCTTAAAGCAATTAAACTGGCTTGAACTACACAATTACCTAACATATTCACAACTAACAACAGCACACAACCTCATTCATCATCCAGAAAAATGCCCTGCACTACAAAACTGATTACTATGCCCTACTGTCCAGCAAGGGACCTCAGCTCTATTAACAAATTCTTATTGCTTACAAATAAGTCAAATAATGTTTCAGGAGATTTTCTCTACTCTCAATACATATCTAAACTCTGGAATAGTATCCCTACACAAAACTCTCCAACAAACTCAGTAGTTTTAAACCACTGCTTAAACAGCCTCTTAACCTGTCCTGGTCCTGCATATGCTCATCACCAGGTTGCGACTTTGTGTTCACTATATGATTCTCTCCAAATACTCTCCTTAAACAGAATACACTCCCCTCTCACTCAAATGACAAAACATTTTTTATACATAACTGCTGCCTGTACAATCCACTAAGTTGCATGTGGGCTTTATAGTAACTTCTACCTCTGTAAAATCTTAGTGTGTGTATAAATGTAACTACTGTTTGTATATAAATGTAAATAGAAATGTAACTACTCTGTGCTTAACTGGAACTTAGTATAATGCAATGTGAGGAAATGGAGTTTTTGTTGCCTGGGCTGCCGCTGAAAATGGGTATTACCTGGTTGGACTTTCCCAGTAAACAAAAATAAATAACTAGCTAACTCAATAAATAAATAAATAATACTGATTTCATGAGCTATAGTTATGTCCTAATTTAGGAATGGGGTCCATTCCTGTCATAGGAATAAAACCCCTAAACGTCTACAGAAATTAAGAAGAGAAGCCAAGTTAGGAAGTTAAAATTTGTGTTGTTACTGTCTTTAAATGTTCTCTCTACACATGTGGACACCCACCTGCAAAAAAATACACACACACGCACCCTTACACATATGTACACAGTGTTCTTCATATTGATCACTGCTGCAGTAGCCTTAGCTCTATAGGTTATATCCTGCCAAGTATAGAACAACTGGTCAGGCTCTAAAGCTTCAGAGCACCTGCCACACAGCCAAACTGTCAGGAAGGCCAAGCAGAGCTGATTAAAACACAAGTTTGGCTGCAAAGCCCCTTGCTGTTGAAGGGTATGCTTGTCTGAGGTGTTTGAGGACAGATGGTCAGATTTTGCTTTCCTATGACTGGCAGATAAGTTCCCTTTGGGGAAAAAATCCAATTTATTAAAGTTTTATTACTTTCCTTTTCAAGAAAGTTATTTTAAAGCTATGAGGGCTGTGTTTTAATGGACTGTGTTGAAAGCTGTAACATTCTTTTAAATGGAGCACTTTTTTTCTGTCAGTTTAAAAGTAGTATAAACTGACTGAAAACATATTATCTGTGCATAAATTGTGTTTATTTTTCAGCTTTGGACTGCCATAGTGTTTTAACATGATTTTCACTGTTTATTTCTGTCAAAAATTTAACTTTTGTGGACTGATAGTTTTACCAGCATTTGCTTATTTTCTTCCTTGGGAAAGAGGCACCATTTTAAGCTTGATCATAGAAAAGTTTACCAGTCCCAGGGATGATCCTTCTTCCATACAGAAAAAGAAAAAGTTAAGCAAACAGCCCTTGCGACCACAGCAGGCTAGCAATTTGCCTCAGCCACAGGTATGTGACACGGCTGTGGTCATTTGTTGTACCTCAGACCACTCATCTTTTACAAAGCATCCCTCTAGTATAGCACCTACATCCACTGTGGACATGGGGTTAGACACATCCTCTGTAGCTGTTGGATTCCTCTCAGTGTGCAAGACGGAGCCACTCTTGTCTGTACTGGGAGAGGGAACAGGGAAGGTTTCCATGTTGTATCACAATGCTATATCCATTCCTGGGCAAGTAGAAGCTGCCCTTATTAACTCAGCTGGCCACATTTTTTTCCTGTCAAAAAGAAATAGAAAACCAAGCATGTATCTGCTTGTCCTCAAATTTCCTTGGATAGGAATAGTTTACTGGGACTGGCTCAAGTTTTAATTCAGGCTATTGATCCTTATTTATTGATATCTGATTACCAGGAAAGTCCAACTGGGTAGGAGACCATTTACAGTGGAGGCCCTGGGAGAGGGTTGCAAAGCAAAAGAAAGAGGAATTCCTCTTTTCCTAAAGAAATTCAAGATTCTGTATCTGAACAGAAAGATTCAGGGATACGTTCAGGGCTTTTTTCTCAGATTACTGATTCAGAAGCAGGGAAGAACTCAGTTTCTGATTCTCCCTATGGGAGGCTTCTCTTTCTCTGAGAATGTTTTTAGAATGTGCTGGTGTTTGCAGTGGGAAAAAACTGAGATTTCTCAGTCCCTCAAAAAATACTACGAACTGTTTCAGAAGGATGTTCTAAAACCTATACCCATTCAGAACCTATACCAATTCCTCCAGTACTGCTTGCTTTAGAGGACATGTGTCTTACTGCCTGCAAATTTCCTGATAGTCAGTCAGCTGTCCCTAAAAAGGCAGATGGAATGTATAAAGTTTGTCAGTTTTTTTACATTTTTAAACACTATACCCAAACCTGGCCCAGCAGCTGTAGCCACAGTTGACTCTACTGCTGCTAATCACTTAGTTAATTCCAATCCTACTCTTTCTAAAAAGGATGGTAAAATATAAAATGATTGATAGGTATGGGAAACAAGTGTATACTTCTGCAACTTAGAGTTTTAGAATTTTAAATTGGAAAGCATATATGTTAAAGTTTGTTCTGACAAATTGTGAAATTATGAGGAATGCTTCACCCACAGTTTTTTCTTGTGAAGAAAAATCTGCTTTAAATAGTTAAGTTTCATCTACTTAACAGGTCACTGCTCATTGTTTGCAGTGTGTGTATGACTCTGTTGATACTTCTTCTAGGGCTATGCCCACTGGTACTGTTTTGAGGAGGTTTGCCTGGTGGCATTCTCAGAATCTCCCAGATGATGTAAAAAATGAGATTTTAAATTCTCCCTTGGATAGAGATTTAGTGTTTGGCACCTCTGCTACTGAGGTGTAACAAAAGTGTGATGAAAGGGGCAAGCTCATCCAAAGGAACTCTATTTTTCCGCTCTCTTTTTCTAAATTGTCCAAGGGGTTTTCTTCTCATACACTTTTAGCAAAAAACAGAATAAGCAGTCTCAACAGAATTGAAACAGGCATTTAAGAAAAAGTGGCAACGGGATCCAAAAATAAGTTTCAAACCTCCCAAAACCAAGGATAGTCCAATAAGTCTGAAAGACTACTCAAGAGACATTGTGACACCCTCCCACCTTTTCCCTTTTCTCTTCCAGAAAATCTGAATCTTCATTTTTATCATTGGTAACAGATTGTGTCAGACAAATGGGTTTTGAAAATCGTTCATCATAGTTACAAATAGCAATTCCTCATCCTGTAGATCAGACTCTTGTTTCCACCTGTTCTTCTTCACATGTTGTCCCAAGTAGTGATAGAAGCATTTCCTCCTTCTGATGTGAGGAAGAGCGTTTATTCAAGGATGTTCCTAGTGCCAGAGAAAGAAAATGTTCAGAGACCAGTTCTGGATTTTTATTTTCTAAACCTGTTTGTAATAGTGCCCACATTCAGAATGACATCACTTCACAACCAGTTATGCCTTCTTCCTCTTTTCAAGTTTCCATGTAATAGTCAACTTAATGCTTATCATCACATCCCTATTCAAGAAGACTTCAGAAATTTCTTAAGGGTTTGTGTGTCTGGATCACATTATTGGTTCTCTGCCTTATCCTTTGGACTGTCCACTGCATCATGAGTGTTCACAAAGTGTATAGCTCCAATTATAGCTCATTCTAGGCTATATGGGATCCACATTTTTCCATATTTAGGCAACTTGCTAATCTTTGCAGAGTATTTTTCTAAATGTCAGGAACGTTTCTCTTGGGTAAGAGATCTCTTAAACATGGCAAGATTCCAAGAGAACATTCAAAAGTCTTTCTTGACTCTCTCACCCAGGATTGTGTTCCTGGGATGTTGACTAGACACTTTAGTTCATATAGTTTTTCTTTCATGGGAAAAAATAGATCTTTATTTAGACACAATTATAAAATTTTCCACTCAGACTTGATTCACTATATCCTTGGCAGGAAATAACCGATATAACTAGGGCTAATGCAGCAGTGAGCATTTGAACATCTACTATTATGATTAATTCAACTTACACAGCTGTATTTTCTCTTTCTCTTTTTAGAATGTCAGTGTCTTGCAAATTAAGGCTAATAAGATGCATTTCCGTTTACATTTATATACCTGACAGGCACAGTGACATGCTCTTGTAACAACACCTTTTCATACAGATTGTGAATATTACAGGTTTGTTTATATTACTACTAAACAAACTATCTTTCCTGCCTATATCTAGTTTTTTAAGCATTAGAAGATTTTTAAATGTATGACATCACAACGCCAAGTGTCCACACTTTCCTCACCAAACATTCATCCCCCACCCACACACCTACAGACCATATACATATAACACACAATCAACCTTATGCCAGAAAAATCCTATGCAATTTCTGGGATTCAAAATGTTGGAATGCACAAGCTCATTCCATTTACATCCTTGTCTTTTGAGCCTTGTAGAATACACAAATAATCCTGGAAAAGCCAGAAGAAGTTTAAGGGTGTTTTGGAATCCTAAATGTGATTTTACCACAAGGGTCTGTCACAGTCAGCATGAATGGAAAATAATAATAATTTCTATATAGCTCATTAAATATAAACCTCAGCTACACTAGATCTTATTTTTGTCACCTCCCTTAAGTATGCAGACCAGTATTCATGACTGTTTTCCAGAAAAAAAACTAGCTGTAATTTATTTATGTATGTATGTATGTATGTATGTATGTATTTATTTACTGAAGCACTTTAGTAAGCACACATATTTCCCTTTCATAAACAGTGAAGATGGTGTATGAGGTATTTACCTAAATATTATAGGTACCTTAATACAAATACAGGCATTTGGCTCAGAAAATAATTAGGTACACTCTAAGGAAGTACCGTTATGTTCTATTGAATACACAATGCATTATTCTTATCAGTAAATTTCTATATTTCAGATAAATGTATTCGATCATTTATGCTAAAACCCACCTTTCATTGAAGTCCATACGTTTCTATCATATCTTCACCTTGTTTTGAGTACTAATGTACCTTTAATATTCTTAAGTGGTTAATATTTATTTTATAACATGTTCTACCCTTCAACAGCCAGAAGGGACTACTATACTGATGTGATTTTGTTTTTCAGCTATATGTTCTTCCTTCCATTTTATTCTATGCCCCTTCATTTTATTACTTCTTCATCACAAGGCTCTTTCTAGTAATTTTGACTGAGTATTCTGAATTATGGATTTTTGTTTAGGGTGCAGTTTTTGAGCTTACTATAGTCTCCATCATCACTCATCTTGTGTTTTGGTCACAGTTATGTTTACCCCTGCACAATCACACAGATGTCTCCAGTTAAATCAAAAAGACAATGTTTAAAGATGTTCCTTTCTCTCTATATTTTTCCTTTAATTTTGTTGAGTACCTACAGACTAAGATGTCATTACTATGCTTTATTTGTCCTTTCTATTTAGTCCCATACAGTTATGTTGGACAAAATGCCTCCTGACTTTTATGGGCTGATTATTAACATTCTAGGCTTAATCACCTGTTAGCTTTTATTTGTGAATGTTGGAACTTAACTATGCCTAAAGTAGTAGCTTAAAAATATGTCTCTGAGCTACAAACAACCTTCATGCAGTTGTCCTGGGGTTAATTCCCTATGCCTGCTATATTACTCTGAGGATGTCAGGTGACTAGTCACTGCTCCTGAAAAAATGCACTTGTGCCTAGATGGTTTCTAGGTTAGAAGGAAAACAGAAAGTCACCCTTTTATAAAAATTGCTAATTATTTTAGGCTGTTTTCCTTTTTGCTCCATCCAAACAGATGTTTCACCAGCTCTGGTTATATCCTGGAACTGTGATATGAACTCAGTATACAATCACATAAGCCATACAACTTGCAGCTATTTCAAGGATAATAAACTGGCTTAGCTTCTGGTGTCAGCTGTTTTGCCCAGGATGGTCTGCACTTATCCCCTTGTGGCTTTCAGATACTGGCAAAGACATTTTCCACCACCATAATGCCTTTTTTAGACAACGCCAGACTGATAAACCTCACAACTTAACTGAAGCTATGAAGGAATATCTGAAAGTGATACAGCTCAATGTTAGAAATCTTAACAAGCAGTTCCACGCCCTGAAAGCCTTCCTCTCCCTGGAGAGTGTAGACATCCATGTAGTAACAGAGGCATGGTTTAAAGTCACAGACAGTACACCCCAGGAGTGCAAGGTTATAATGCCTTTCACACCCTTAGAGCAGCTACTGCACAGAAGGGAACTAAAGGTGGAGGAGTCTCAGTCTATATGAAACGCACCCTCACATCCAGATGAATCAAAATGTATGACCCACTGGAACATGCATATGTGCAATTCACCATAAACAGGGTCTTGTACCATATTCTTGCAACCTATAGGTCCCCTTCTTGACCCAGGAAACCCATGCTACCCATCTCAATGTATTAAAGTCCCTCACTATTCAACCCAATATGATCTTCATGGGGGATCTCAACTACCTCTCTATAGACTGGGAATCCTACACTACTTTTAATGCGCAAGCTCAGTGATTCCTAAACGTTGTTAATACCAACATCATGGGACATCCATTCTCCTACCAGGAGAGCAAACATCCTTGACCTTGTACTCATGAGAATGGGGGAGCGATGTTTCTCACCCAGTGTAATGTCCTTACTTGTCAGATCTGACCATAAGGCAGTACTGCTTGAAATAAAAATTAAATCCTAGAACCCAGCAAAACCAACAATGTTAGGAATCTTTCTAAGGCTAACATCTCTCTACTAAGTGACACCTCAGGTAAATTCCAAACACCCCCAAACCCAGTAAACACCATAGCATATGCTGAGCTATTTACAAAATTGTTGTACAGCCATATTGATAGCTGTGTAGACTGAGCTGTTCCCACTTGTATTAAGAATAACACAAATTCAAAAGACAAGCCACCCTGGTAGAATCACAATATCAGTCAGTTATACAATAAAGGAAAAAAAAATTGTGGTCAAATGTAGGAGGAACAAAGCCCAAAATACTAAAAGCCCCCTGGTCATCTAAAAAGATGGTTAATTAATATTTCAAAGGCTAAATTTGAAGAATAAATAGCTTCTCAGGCAAAGGACAACCACAAAGCCTTCTACAGCTATGTCTGTAACTAAGGAAATACACAACAATGCGCAGAACTCATTGTAAATTGTATCACCCACATCCGAATGGAGAGATGATAGGGGGTCCAAATGGACAGATGATAAAATCAGCAAAAGTGTAGAAGTACTGCTGGAAATGAATTCATCCTCAAGTCTTGGCGAGTACCTTCACAAGGTGGACCCTATTTTTTCACAAAATCTCACCAAGATGACACTGATATATAGACTGTATTTTATATAGCATATATTATGGACAGAAGTAGGTTAAAAATAAAGATGGCTGGGTGCACAAGTCCCAAGATAAAAAAGTGCCCAATCCTGGTACCAGGCCTGGAAAAAATGAAAGTGTAGAATCTTCAAGACATGGAAATATTCCTACAATAGGGCTAGGCCAGGCCCAGGGAGAGGATGGGCCCCCTGTTATAGAAGGAAGTAGCAGTCCACAAAAATCACAAAAAACTGATAGGCCAAAAAAGCCATACAGACAACTGAGTGGACTACTGAGAAATTATGTATTGTTACTATTATACAAGAAGCCCAGAATTTCCAGACAAAATATATATGAAAAGACTAAGAGGGAAATTAAAGGAGGGAAAAATACTTCCACAAGAAAAACTGTCAGAAATTTCAAATAAAAATTTGTGTTCATTAATACAACAGATCTGTGAAAAACATTATGTAGACCATGAAACGTTGTGCAGTTTGGAAAAAGAAATGACTGAAAAAGTAGGAAAATTTAGAGATGTTTGAAGGGTATAAAAAAGAAATATGGACATGGAAAAGAGAGAGAGATCTGATATGGTGCAATATTTATGCAAAGGAGAAAGATAAATTAATCAACACAAAAAGGCTGCCCCCAAAGATATTCAAAGAGAAATATAGGCAAAGGCATCCCGGTATGGAAAATTCATAATAAAAAATAAGATCACATAGAGGGAATGCAGAACAAAAGATTAGTTAAGCAGAAGTTAAAAAAAAACAGAAGCTGAAGTTACGGAATATTTGCAAAGTGAAGGATTTAGTGTAGAAAGTGTAATTCAGGGCTTATCACAGCATGATGGAAAAACTAGTCCCCAAAGCAAGGCGATACAAGAAGAGTAGGAGACATCTGAAGAAGAAATATGGATATGATAATGAAAAAGATTTAATATGTGCAATATTTATGCAGAGGGGAAAACAAAACTAATCAATGCAAAAAGAGCAGCACCAAAGCTACTTGAAGAGAAATACAGGCAAAGACATCCAGACAGAAAATTTTGCAATACAAAAAATAAAAAAAAACAAAGAGGAAAAGTAGAAAAGAGGATTAGAAATGGAGAAGTTAAAGAAATAAAAACTGAGGTTAATGGATTACCTGCCAAGTTGAGGATATGGTGTAGAAAATTTAACTCAGATAACAACACAACAGGATAGAGCAATGGACACCCAAATTAAGGAGAAACCAGTGCAGCAGGAAGCATCTAATCAGTTAACATATGAAGATACTTTGGAGCCTCCCATAGGAAACCAGTACAAAGGTTCAGTTGGAGCTATACAGCAAGGGAAAGAACAGGAAATTGTAGCAACTCTGATACAGTCAATGTCATGGAGTAATAGGCCAGTGAGTTCCCATATGAAAGAGCAACAGATGACAGAAGGTGAAACTGATGAGAACGTGGCATAGGAAGAAGCTCTGCAACTTCCTATAGAATACCCACAGGAAATGGCGAAGAAAGAATTTGCCCTCAGTTTAGAACAAAATGATCTAAGAGAAGAGTTACTTGATTTAATAGAGATGCATAGTCATATTAAGATCAATGAAAGAAATAGACCGAGAAGGTCAATACAACCCCAGAAGTTAGAAGTTTAATAAAACAAATGAAAACAGTAATTAGGACTGTCCATACAGATTCATGCGATATAACAGAAGTAAACAGGACACATTACTGTGTAGCCAAATTAATAACAGATAAATTCCTACCACAATAACACAGGAATTGAATAGACAAAACTATAAAGCATTTAAGACAAGAAATGTCACTGTTAGAAAAGTATAGAAGAGGGAACAGATCAATAAAAATACTCAAGAGATAGATGTGATAAAAGCAATGCGCAGTATTATAATGGATCAGGATTTATCATGCACTATCGCAAATAATAAACTAAAAATATCAGCACAGGCAGAAAAACTTAGAATATACACAGATAAACATAAAAGAAAGGTACAAAATAAGCAATTTATTGATGACCCAAAAAAGTTTTATAGAGAATTGAGAAACAAGGTAAAAGGAATTGAAAGACCACCAAAAAAGAATAGATACATTTTGAAAAAGGATTTATGGAGATCCTGTGGAACATAACAAAGATGCTAAATGGATAGAAGTAGTAAAAGAAAGAATAAGAAGTTCTAATATAAAGGATATGAAATGGCCAGAGAGATTGAAAAAAAGATAAGAAATGCTTCTAATTGGAAAATTCCAGGCCCAGATGCAGTACCTAACATCTGGCTAAAAGTATTAACACATCACGAACATGGGATCAAAATGTTCAACACCGGAAGTATACCCCTCACTGGTGAGATCAGATCATAAACTAATCTCGCTGGAGGTCCTCATCCCGCCCCCACCTGAAACAAAAAAGACCACAGTGAAAAACTTCTCAAAAGCCGATTTCACACTTCTAAAAACTAGTGTGGTCTCCTTTAAGGCCCCTGAGCCAGTGGTAAACATTACTCAAACCGCTGAATCACTTACAAATGCCTTCTACCAGCACCTACAGGACTGCATGGATCAGGCAATCCCAAACAAAACTAAGACTCTCTGTACCAAAGGCAAGCGTCCAGTCTGGTGGACCCCAGCCATAAACAAGCTCTACAACAAAAGGAGGAAGCTACTACAAGATAGAGCAAAATCCTTGAAAGGTAAGACACCTTTGATCATTATAAGTAAAAACTAAGAGCTCTCATAAAATCATCCAAGGCAAATTTTGAGAGAAAAATCGCCAAGGACTCTAAAGACAATCATAAGGCCTTCTTTAGCTATGTTAGAAACCTAGGAGGAAACTCCCAGATATGCTCAGAATTAGTTCAAAATGATGTGAAAATTACTGAACCTGCACACATTGCTAACATACTGGCTGACAGGTTCAGTGCAAACTTCTCCCCCCCCCCCAAAAGGAGAGATATCTATTCCAGAGGATTGTAGCCCCGCAAACATCTCCAACACCCAGGTGAGAACTGCCCTCACCAAGGCAGATAACACAGCATCCATGGGACCGGATGGTGTCCCCGGCTGTGTGCTTCATGAACTCAACGAGGAATTAAACCCACAGTTAGGACAGCTGTTTAATCTTAGCCTCACCTCAGGATACGTGCCCAAGGAGTGGCGACGGCGACTGTGGTCCCACTTCATAAGGCGGTGCCTCCACAGACCCTGGAAATTACCGCCCCATTAGCTTGACAAGCCTTATCTGCAAAGCCATGGAGAGGATCATAATGGAACTCATAAATAAAGACATAGGGAACTTGCAGACTTTGGATCCAACCCAGTTTGGCTTTGTCAAAGGCAGATCCTGCCTCTTAAACTTGGTTGACTTTTTCGAGACAGTCACCAAGGCCATTGATGAGGAAAGGCAGTCCATACAGCCTACCTCGACCTGGCAAAGGCCTTCGACACAATACCCCACTCAGGTATCATCGAAAAACTCATCAGCTTGAATGTAAACCCATACATCACAAGATGGGTTGCAAACTGGCTAAGCGACAGAACCCACAGGGTCAGAGTTGCTGGAGCCATGTCAGACTCAAAGCCTGTCACAAGTGGTGTCCCACAGGGCTCAGTCCTGGGTCCACTCTTGTTCGGCATCTACTTTTCTGAAGTACAAGCAAACACAGGAGGGTTATGGCTGACAAAGTTTGCAGATGACTGCAAACTGGCGCCATAGTCGAAAACACATCTGACACAGATATCCTCCAGAAGGGCCTCACAGAAATGGATAACTGGTGCCAGAGCCATGGCCTGAAGTTAAACGCCAAAAATGCATAGTCATACCCTTCGGGAAAAACAAGGTTACCCCTAGCTACCATATAGGTGACAATCCACTGAGCACAGAAAAAGTCATCAGGGATCTGGGGACCCAAGTTGACAGTAGTCTTCGTTTGACACTCATGTTGCTAAAGTAGTTAGGAAAACCTTCTATATCACCCACCTGATCATGAAGGGATTCACATCTAGATCAAGGGAGGTCATCGTCCCCCTGTACTCATCACTCATTAGACCTATGATTGAGTACAATGCCCGTTCGAATGTATCTGACCAGACACCTGATGCAGCTTGAAAGGCCCCAAAAGTTCCTCACCAAAAGGATAAAGGGTCTCAAAAATATGTCTTATGCTGCCCGACTGAAAGAACTCCAGCTTTATTCAGTCTCATACCACTTGCTCAGAGGTGACCTGTGCCTGACATATAAGGCCATGTCAAACCCAGATTTGATGAATATGCTTCACCTCAAAAAATCTAGATCCCTCAGAACCACAAGGGCGGAGACTTAAACCTTGACACGGTTATAAATAGAACGTGCTGGAGGGACAGATTCATCACCCAGAGACTCCCTATGCTGTGGAACAAAATCCCGGTACATGTGAGGCAGAGCACCTCGCTGGCCTTGTTCAAGAGGAATCTTGACCAATGGATGGGAGATCGCAGATATACCCCAGGGATTACTTCAGTGTCACTGCTTGACAGAGGCACAGAAAAATGATAGGCATAGTTTTTATTCAAACTAAAGGGGTGGCGAAAGCCACATAACTATGGGCTAGGCTTATAAATGCCCTTGGGCAGATAGCCTAGTATGAACCTATGAACCTATGAACCTATGAACATCTTTGCATGAAGATTTACCCATGAGTAAGAACTATTTATATGCACACCCGAACAGACACCAGCCTGCCAAACAACAGGAAAAACAATGCGTCTACTTAAGAGTGAACCTGCAAGCTATCCTAAAAACTGTAGACCAATAACTTACCTTCCAACAACGTATAAACTATACATCAGAATTGATGCCGACAGAGCTTATAGTTATTTAGAAGAAAACTCAATTACAGCAATAGAAAAAAAATGGTAATAAAAGAAAGTCATATGGAACAAAGAATAATTTTTTGTTAAAGTCATACTGGAGAACTGTAAAAAGGAGAAGACTAAGTATGGCATGGATAAACTACAAAAAGGCATTTGACAGTATCCCACATCCATGGATGAAAGAGTGCTTAAAAATGTATAAGCTACACCCTACACTGATAAACTATATCACAGTGACTATGAAACAGTGGCAAACCACTCTGCAGTAAAGCCATGAAAAAAGACAAATTATCATTCCAGGGATAAAAATCCAGATGGGGATATTCCAAGGTGACACTCTGTCACAGTTGCTCTTTTGCCTTGCCCTTAACCCATTAAGCTGTCTGCTTAACAGATTAGGTCATGGCTATAATTTGGCTCCCAGAAAGCAACCGTAAGTATACCCCCAGGATCTCTTCAGGGTCTCTGCTAGACAGAGGCACAATAAACTAACCATAAAGGTACTATATTCTGTGACCTACTATTCATAGGCACAGTATACAAATCTAAAAGGGTGGCGGAAGCCAAACACACTCTGGCTATGCTTATAAATGCCCTAGGGCAGATAGCCTAGTACAAACCTATGAACAAAGTGTAAACATTTCTCATCTTCTCTTTGTTGATGATTTAAAACTGTATAGCACATCAGATTAGGAACTGAAAGCACAACTGCAAGTAGTCAAAACTTTTTCAGATGATATAAGTATGGCCTCTGGTCTTGATAAATGTGCAAAAGCAACCTGTAAAGCAGGAAAGCTGCAGCACCAAGAAAACATCAGTTTGGGACAAGAACATGATATACAAGAACTTGAGCAAGAGAGCGTGTATAAATATTTGGGATTTGAGGAAGGATTAACAATAAAACATGAACAAATGCCAATAAAACTCACTAAGGAATATTTTAGAAGACTTAAATTAATCCTGAAAACAGCATTGATATCTAGGAAAAAAGTTCAAACTATAAATCAATTCACTCTTTCTGTCCTAATTTACAGTTTTGGAGTGATTGACTGGCCCCAGAAGGTGCTGGATAGATTAGACAGGAAAACAGCAAAGATGCTTCATGTTCATCAAATGATTTATAAAAATCAGTGCATGCCAAGATTATATATTCCCCATTCCGAAGGAGGTATGGGCCTCCTTGAAATTTATTACATGTATAGATCTGCAATTGTGGAACTGCATACATATTTGCTGACCTCACAAGACTCAAACATAGTGAACGTTTTGAAACATGAGGAGAATAAATTTATGATAACTTCCCTGCTTAATCTAATGTCAAGCGGGAATGGAAATCAAACCAGAAGCAGACAAAAAACAGGCAGCAACTAAATGTGCCAAAAAACAAAAGAAAGAATATAAGGTGAAGGATCAGATGAGAAAGCAAGAAATGTTGAAAATGCATAAATGTAGTTGCAAGAATAGAAAACTCCTGGAACAACCTCATGTTGATCAGGCTCAAATGAAGGAATGGTTAAGGGGAGGCAAATTCAAACAAAAAGATGAAAGGCTAATATTGGCAGCCCAAGGTAATGGACTACATACACATTAGCTTACAAAGTCCATTGAACTTGTGGCAGAAACAGTCAAATGTAGGTTTTGTAAAACAGAATTGGAAACAGTTGCACACTTTGTTGCTGGTTGTGACATGGTAATGAGAAGGACTGTATACTGAAAGGCATAATAATGTGGCAAGACTGTTGCACTGGGATTGTGCAAACATTATAACACTGAAGTAGCTGAAAAACACTGGAAACAGGAACCATGAAGTCTAAATCATCCATTACCAACAGTTCAAAAGATAGATGTGAGAAAACCAGATATAGTGGTCCATGAAAAGAAGACAAAAGTAGCATTAATCATTGAAATTGCTACACCCAGTGAGTACAGTGTCTTGTGCACAGAGAGACAGAAAGTCATAAACTATCAGGATCTGCAGACAGAAATGAGAGCAATGTGGAAGAAAGATACCCAGACATTTCCAATAGTAGAAGGCGCAACAGGTCTTATAAAAAAGAATCTACAGTCGTATTTAGATATGTTACAGATACATTTAATTCTGTACGAATTGCAGGAGTCATTACTGGGCACATTGCGGGTGCTGAGAAGAGCACTCCTGGCTGACATCAAAGAGTGAAACAATACTAATTTCATGAACTTTAATCATACTTTAACTTAGGAATGGAGTCCATTCCTGTCATAGTATTAGAAACCCAAAAGGTTTGGAGTAATTAAAACTTGGAATTAACTCGTATATCCTTGTATATCACTAGATTCTGCAGACAGAAATGAGAGCAATGTGGAAGCCAACTGGCTCACTGACAGAACACATACAGTCAAAGCTGGGGAATCAACCTCTACCAGTAAATCAGTTACCACTGGTGTACCACAAGGATCTCTGCTGGGCCCCCTATTGTTTGGAATCTATTTCTCAGAAGTCCAGGTGAAAAGAGATGGCTTGTGGCTTAGCAAGTTCACTGATGACTGCAAACTGGGTGCAATCATTGAGTCCCCCAATGATGATGACATACTACAAAAAGGGCTTACACAGACAAATTATTGGTGCCAAAGCCAAAGACTTAAACTAAAAGCAAAAAAGTGCACTACCATCCCTTTCAGAAAAGGGAAAGTCCCTACAAATTACAATATTAACAGTAACTGCCTTAGCTCAAATCCTGTGGTGAAAGATGTGGGAACACAGTTTGATAGCAATCTTAACTTTGATCACCATGTGTCCACGGCAGTAAGGAAGGACTTCTGTGTTGCACATCTCATAAGTAAGGGCATCGCATCCAGAGCTAAGGATGTTAGAACTCCCCTGTACTCATCCCTTATCAGACCACTAATAGAGTACCTAACCAGATACCTGCAGCAGTTCGAGAGACCTCAGAGGTTTCTCACCAACAAAATTCAGGGCCTTCAACATATGACCTACATGGACAAACTGAAGGCTCTGTCACTGTAATCTCTATCTTATAGGCTGCTAAGAGGTGACTTGTATTTAGCCTACAGAGCAGTCTTGGACCCTGCCCTAATGAAAATGCTGCACATCCACATGTCACATGGGACAAGATTCACTCACTCTAGGGATCTTAACCTAGCCTGTGACATTAACAGGACATGCTGGAGAGACAGCAATGTCTCCGAGAAGCAGCCACTCAACTCACTGGAACAAACTTCCAATTCACTTAAAACAGAGCTCCTTAATGGCACTGTTTAAGCATAACTTAGACAACTGGATGGGAGACCATAAATATACCCCAGGGGTGTCACCTACATCCCTCCTGGATAAGGACAGTCGGTGCTGATCATAGACTCTTGCTGCAAATATAGACTATACAACTTGGTCAATAATGGAACAAGGGTAAAACATGGCTAGGCTTATAAAGACCCTAGGGCCAATAGCCTAGTAACTTCCTATGACCCTATCATACATGCTGTATATCACTAGAATTCATTGTTTTTTGCTAGCAAGAAAAAAAAGTTTGCATTGAAAGATTTGATACATTAGAAAACATACTACATGAGATGGGTTTAATTTTTGCACATTTTTATGAATGAAGTCTGGTGTGTTCTACTTTTGTACTGTCTCTTCCACTCCACTATCTCCATAAAATACTAAGTAATATCAAGCATGATACAACCAGTTTATTAGTTTAATACATCACTTTATCATGAATTAAATCAACATTATAAAACCATCAAACCACATAACTCTCAAACAGCATAAAAGTCCAGTTATGGAAAAAGGCCCTGTTGACCGGGTAGTGTGCCATACTGCTCAACTGGTCCAGCCTGTGCCATTCCAGCTGACTGTCATCCACACCAGTGCCCCTTGACAACCTCGTCAATGGCCACATGCAGCTTTGTTGATAGTTCTCAACTTCCAGTCCTGATCTTGGAATGACCCAGGAAACTGATGGGGTAAGGTGAAACAGTGACTGCCCCTATAGAGTACAGAGGGGAAAACATCAGGCTGCTACACAGAAATGATGGTGCGCACCTAAAAAGATAGCCATTAAATAAGGTCTGCCATCATGAAGTAATCCCTCCATTTCCCTGGAGAGGCAGAGGGACAAACTAGTTTTCAGTACAAACCTGAAATACTTTTGAGAATCGTGTTCCCCGGGTCTTCACTGACTATGAGTATTAGGTTTACTATAAAAATGTTGAAGTGCAGTACTGCAAATACCTTTCAGGTGAAATCATAGTTTCAGGGTTGCAGAATGCCAAAAGTAAGTCTTATGAACCATAATAAGTAAAATAAAGCTGCATTCATTATTAGGCATATGGCATTGCGACTGAGATTGTGGTTACAGGGGGAGCAGGGAATTTAACATTTTCCTCACTGTAGTGTGTTCTTGGAGTTGGTATATATAATTTGCAGGGGGTGTGGGGGTGCAGGGGGGCTTGCCTCCCTGCAAAAACGTGGAAGGACTCGCAGTCGAAGTAAGGCATGTCGAATGTCGGACATAGTGCATCTTCCATTCAGCATTTATTACAACACGATATTTTCATCTTCAATGTTTTGGGTTGGCTATGTGACTAAACACACAACTTCACATTTTGATAGTAAACCTGAGTACTATACGGCTGAACAGCTTGGTTAACAAATCAATAAAACACAATAAATACTAGCACTTTCTCAGCATTTATGGATTTCACAGAATAAGAGAGGATGAGAAGGCAAAGAATTTTTGAAACACATCAAAACAAATAATCATGTTGTTATCTGTATTTGTCCATCACAATGAAAAAATACAATATCTCCTATGCTACAGATTTATATTAATAAAGTAAACCAAACGTAAGTGCCTAGTCTGGTCACTTTGACATGTGTAACCAATGGATTTAGTACTTCAAAACAGCATAGTGCATGATTTCATAGACATTAAATGTGACAAAATGTTTTATTAGCTATTTATACACTAGGTTTGACTCAGGGTCAGTGGATATGCACACTGACTCTGAACAATGAAACAAAAAAATCTGTTAGAATTAAAGGTTAGGTATATAAATGATTTTTAGGGCTATTATATGTGGAACAATTGGTTTTCTACTAATTTACTCAAACAAAAATGACACACATGCTGCAGAGAATCCTTAAAAATCAGTGTCAACTAGAAATAGCAGAAGATTGGATAAAATAATTAGATTCCTAGCTTGTCTTTTTTTTGTTTGTTTAATGTAAAGGGGCTACAAAACCTGTCTCATTTACTCATGCTGCAATTATGTTATAAATAACAAGGTATAGCTTGCATTGTACTTACCTATAACTGCTTAGTTATGGACTGACCAAATTTGCATTAAATCGGAATTGTGTCTAAATCTCAGAGGTCCCCACAAGCTGCCTTTTTAATAAGATTTATTTCTACGGTATTGTTTTGCTGTCTTTGACACTTTATCAGAATAATTCTTGCATTTTTCTCTAGTAGAGTGGTTGTGTTAGAAGAATATTTCCTTAGATTTGTAGTATATTTGATAAATCACTGTTCTGTGTGTTCAAGACCTTTTCACCCCAGGTTCTCTCAGTTAATGGTTGTAAGCCAGCAGGTTAACCAGTTAGCAAAGTACATACACCACACAGATGGATAACATTCATAATGTCAAATGGTTGAAATGACAACTGGCATCACATTAATCAAACAAGGACTTAAACAACAATTCAGCAAGATTACTGTACATCTGGTACTGACATTTTCCCTTCATCACTGTAGTGCGATTTCTGAGTTAGTATATATATGTATAATTAGAAAAGAGTGTGTGGGGTGCATGGGGGCTTGACCCCTGAATAGAATGTATTGTTCACCAGCCTGAGTTTCAAACTTTTTAATGGATGTGAAGATACTTTTACTGTAGAAGCGGGTGTCGCAGGTGCAATGCATAATTCATGGAATCGGTAGTCACCGCCATTTACCACTACTTAGAAATAGCTTGTCAGTACTAACGAATCAGTTAAGACTGTGGTAAAGTTATTCTCAAAGGTACGTCCCAGGTATAGGGATATGTAAATAGGGAGAAGGCAGAGAACTAGTAAGGAGACTAGGTGTTGGGCCGTAGGTTTTTACAGAACAGAAACAAAACGCTCATTTACACTAGAAAGCTACTAGTGACGATTAGTATTCACAGCTTATCAAGGATGTAAAAATATAAGTTAACTGGGCAGGAATGCTGCTGACAGATGATGACTTCATAGATGTTAAAAACCTCATAGGTGTATCCCCACTAGACAGAAAGTAACAAAAGAGAGGCAGAGACGAAGAGTGGATACAGTTGTACATGGCATTATATGCAGGCGTCAGGATAGCAGTTACTGACTGACAGAGAAAATAGGAAGCATTTAGAGAGTAAAGTTTTAGTTGGAGGGTATACATCACACAGGACAAAAGAGCATGGAGAAAGCAACTCACACGTTGATATATTTATATAAATCTATATTTATATGTGTATTTTATATATATATATATATATATATATATATGTGTGTGTGTGTGTGTGTGTGTGTATTATATATATATATATATATATATATATATATATATATATATATATATATATTTAGATAGACAGACAGTAGGCAGTAAAGGGGCAGTAAAGCAGAAATGATAGAAGAATGGTGTAAAGGAAGGAAATTAGTATGGGCAGAGGTGGAGGAGGAAAGTGGCTGTTGTGGTACAGCAGTTAGCTTTGCCGACCACAGCAAGAAGTTCTCCGGTTTGATTCTCAGCTCAGGTGCCTTCTGTGTGGAGTCTGCATTTCTTCCCTGAAGTCACATGGGTTTCCTCCGGGTGCTCCGGTTTCCTCAAACATCACAAAGATATGCTACATGTGGATTAGACACTCTAAATTTGCCCTAGGTGTGAGTATATGCACGTGTGTGCCTCCTATGGAAGGTTGGGCACCGGGCTGGCAACTCAACACCGTAAAACTCCACTGCCAATTGTTCTGCGGACCATTGTTCCACTCTGGTAACCCCTAACAGGAAAAGCCAAGGAGAAGAAGAAAATGTCTTTCAGCACCTTGGCCATTCAACATTATGAAAGCATTCCATATATATCTATATTTATTTATCTATATATATATATTACTTACATACATACATAAATACATATATGTGTGTGTGTGTGTGTGTGTGTGTGTGTGTGTGTGTGTGTGCGCGTGTGTGTGTGTGTGTGTGTGTGCGTGCGCGTTTTGTGCATTTTTGTATACATTATATACATATATATATATATATATATATATATATATATATATATACACACACACACACACACCATAAAACTTGAGAGCAGCCAGGCAGATAATAAACTAAAATTCTTGGAAGATATTGTGTATAATGCTGGATTTAAGTGGGCAGATTTGATATATTATATGGAGATTTAATCCGTACCTTTAGCAGCCTTGAAGATATATATTTTCAGAAATGTTGAGCATGCTGTTTTGGCATTATGATGGATACTTAAAAACAAAATTGGACAAGGTTAAAACTGCAAACGTCTTCAAATGCTGCAGTTTGAGGAATACTTTATAAATAAACAGAATCTGTTCAGTCACAGTGTATAGTGACTAACAGTCAGTTGCAATCTTGATGTTTATCTTAGTGAATTACAAGTTTATGCTAAATCAAGTGAGGCGAGTAAATTGATGTACTCACTGACCAGAAACAGAAGCTGTTTGTGGCAGTATGGATGATCGAGCTTGTTGCCACATGCTACATGAGCTACATTTGTCTTTTTAACAAACTACTGATCCCTGCAGGGTAAAGGTGTTTGGAGTAGGACAAAGAACAGGTTAACATGAAAGTCAGGTATTACAGATGATGCTGTGCATTCAGCATCTAATACAAATGGTCTTAGCTGGTATACATTTTGCTAAAGAATACTCCTCAGTCCCCAGCAAAATGTCTAATTTTTTAACAAAGCTTTGGAGGCTTAGAAAATAAAATGCTCTGACACACAAATACAAACTACACTTATTCATTCATTCTTTGATTATCTGCTTAAAACAGTTCAGGGCTTTTTAGGAGTGGAAACTATCCCAGGTCCTAATAGAAGGCAGAGAAACTAATTCCAAATAGGATGCCACTCTACTGCAGGACACAAACACAAGCACACATACATATACACACACATACAAGCGTACACACACACGCACCTTTGGGTAATGTGCAAGATTGCTAATTCATCTACTAAACGTTTTTGAGATATAAGAGGAAACTAAAGTACCCAGTGAAACCTATGTGAACACAGGGAGGCTATGCAGATTCTGACTCTAGAATGCATCCATCCGGGAACTTAATTGGAGAGCAAAGTAATGTGAGGCAGCAGGAGCCAGTGTGCCACCTGATGTTTTATTTTTTTTTTAATCAATTCATTGATCAGGTAAAGCCACTAGATAAATCATCCCTTTTACAGGCATGGGAGCATTGCCTGGTTAAGTGATTTGCTCATTGTCACACAACTGGAAAATTAAGGTGGAGTGAATCAAACCCTATATCTTCTTCTTCTTCTATTTGTTTCAGCTGCTCTTGTTAGGGGTCACCACAGTGGATCATGCGTTTCTATTTCTTCCTATCCTCTGCATCTTGCTCTAT
>NC_056739.1:1590524046-1590636546 GCF_019279795.1 Protopterus annectens
ATTCTGTGTTCCCCCATTATTGACTTTGCCCAGGTTTTTTGTGCTGTTCCTCATAAAATCTGTGGCAAGTCCGTGAAGGATTGAATTCACTAATTAACGACAGGCATTTGGATTTCAGATTTCATATTCTTCAGAAAATACATGTTAACACTACATTTTATTCTAGTAATTTTCTACGTTTATAAGATCAGTATTTGAAATGTGTCCCTATGTTTGGGGCAGTATTTGAAATGTGTCCCTATATTTGGGGCTGTATTCCCCCATTATTGACTTTGTCCAGGTTGTTTTGCTCTAAGAGGTAGACAGTTATGGTGAGAAGTGAAAACTGAATTCTATATTCCTCCATTATTGGCTTTGTCCAGGTTTTTAGTGCTAACAGGTTGAGAGCTATGGTGAGAAGTGAGATCTGAATTCACTAAATGATAGCCATGTAAGTTCAGGAATCTGCTGATTTGGCATAGTGGTATGTTGCTCTGACTGTAGTGCACAGCATCCTGGGTTCAAGATCTGGCAGTGAAACAATGGTAGTAACACAACATTTTATTCTAGCAACTTTCCAAAAATTATACAAGCAATGTTTAAAACGTGCCCCTGGTTTTTGGGCTTTTGTTCCCCCCAATAAATGTTGGCTTTTTCCAGATTTCTTGTGCTGCAAAGTTGAGAGATACAGTTGACTGTCTAGTGGATTTTACAAGGAACTAAGAGCTTCATGGGAAGAGAAGTTTAATGTTGCTTATGCTGAGTGTGCTTGCATTGTTAATAGCATAACAGGTTAAATACTTGTGTTTGATGCAGAAGGCTGTGGGTTCTACTCCAACAGTATGTAGACACATTGCTAAATGCTAATACTGTACTGTGTTGTAGTTTTAAAGGGGGTGGGTGTAACAAGCCAAAGGTGTAGCTACAGATACAGAAGTGAGAAAATGTCACGCACAAGGGCATTTGTGCCTCAGTGGAAAGAGCAAAATATATCATTAACCCAAATTCAGGAACAGAAAATAATAATTATGTTCTGTGCTGCATGATAAGAAAAATATTTTTAAACAAGTACAGTACATTTTCCAGCATTCAAGATAAAACACGTTTCCACTGTAGACAGTGGAGAAGCAAGAGCGGCCAGTTAACAGCACCTGGATTACAATGATGGTTGCACCTGCCATATGTGTGGAAGTTTTTGAAGGGTTACAATAAAAAATAGCCATAAGAAATGAATCACAGATCCTGGTGATTGCTCAATGATGGCAGTGCCAGGAATGGGATTGAGGGATAACATTTACAGAACCTCAACCTATAGGTTTAAACATGAGTCATATATTCATTCTGTTGTCCAGTTCACAGTTTGCTTACCCTCTTCAACAGATGACTATGGTGTTTTGCAGACAACCGCCACAGAAGAAAAGTTTTTATTCTCTCTTTTATTTTTGGAATCCCAAAGATCCAATGTTTGGGATTCCAATAATAGAAGACTATGATGTTTACATCTGGGGTAACAAGACTCTATCTATTTTATCCAAGAGTAACCAGATGAGTAGTAATCCTTTATGTAGACACTTGCAGGCATCACAGCACAAAACTGTATTAGTGATGGAACAACCCCCATCTGTCCAAATCAGAAAAGAACCAGTCCATACCTCTCAACTGTCCAGATTTTTGCAGAATGTCCAGATTTTTGCCTCATATTTTGTCTGTTTCTCCAAAAAATTGTGGATTTCTGGACTTTTCTGGCAAACCAGTAAGGACCAGATTCACTAAATAATGGCAAACATTTGAGTTTCAGACTTCATATCCTTCAGAAAATACATGATAACACAATACATTTTACTTAAGCAACTTTATACATTTATGAAAGCAATATTTAAAATTTGTTCCTATTTTGGGGGTTTTGTACCCCATTATTTCTGTCTTAGTCCAAATTTTTTGTGTTATGAGGTTGAGAGGTATGAACCAGTCCATGTGCATTTTAAAGGTAATGACTTAATCCAGTCATCTGTTAATGTATCTGATTATGTTAACAATTTTAACTTCTCCTTAATGCAGACTATTTATTAGTAAGAGATGACCATCGTCAATCAAGAATATACCAAACATCACTGTTTGGATTTCAGATATCAAAGGTAGCACCTGGGAAAAGTAATGCAACTGAATGGTAAACTCTTGTATTTGATTTTACTGGACAACAGATGGTATGAAAGAGCTTCTAGTAAACAACAGACTGAAAGAGTACCAAAAAATATGGAAGGGGTAAATAAGGATTAGATAATAGGCTAAACATTCATTGTAGTATTAATGGACAGATACTATCCTGTAAAAAACATGTCCACTTCCTCACTGTAGCTCATTAATCTGCTGTGAAACAGTGAATGAAAAAAAGAGATACTATTTTTTAAAGCTCACTAAAAGTGGCTTTGCTGATTATTGAGCATTTGTTGAATGTAAAGTAACAAGTAAATAAAAAAATAAAGAGAGAGACCTAACAAGTAGGACAGAGGCAAAGTGAATGAGAAACTCAGCATATACCTTTCAACTTCACTGATCACAAACTCTGGATAAAGACAACAAAAAGAGGGAAAAGAAAAATAAATCAGGAACAATTTATACATATAACCTCAATTAACCTAATTTCATACAATAAATAAAGCAAAAGGTTTTAAGTCCACATTCATTTTCTTTACAATAACAAATATAAATCTATTATGTCTGACTTTACTGTCTGACAATGGCATTCAGTAATTTAGCAGAAAATCAAACATCACCGAGAGACAGAGCAGAATAAGGGACAGTTGAGAGGCATGGGGTAGAGGAGTGAGGGCTGCAGTGCCTTACACTTTGTGATTTTTTTTCTTCGTTTGATTTAAACTCAAGCCTACTCAACCAAGAATGTAGCTGTTATCAGAGCCGGATCAATCACAAGGTGACCTGGGCAGCAGCCTAGGGCCTGAAGCTGATGGGGGGATACAACCATACAAATTAATTAAAAAAAAGAGAAAGCCTTAAAAATAAATTAAATAAGAGAAAAGGTTTAAAAAAATGAGGGCACTCTTACCAGACAGTGTCTGATCTGATGCAATTACTTCCTGTTTGGTATGAGTGCAGACCCTGCTGCTGCTTCCTACATTCATGCACAGCAACTGAGGAGACTTTACAAAAATTAGAAATGGTGCAAAATTTAATATCCTGAAGCAAAGTAGATGGACATTTTTTGCAGAAAGTATGGGTGCAAGGAATTTATTTTCATTGGTACAGCAGCTGAATGAAGAATTTCTTTTCTATAGCAGCCAGAGGAGAACTTGAATGGTACAGCAGCAGCTGGACTCTTTCTGTAGCAGCAGACAGATTTAATGTGTGTGTGTGCCCTATGACTATATATGTTACAGCAGCATATGTGTGTGTAAGGCAGCAGCACCAAGAGTGTGTGTGTGTGTGTGTGTGTGATTTACTTAAGTGTACAGTTCAGCAGGCTCAAATATTAGACCTTGGTTATAGGTAGCAAGAGTCTTAATCATCTACACCAACTTCTTTTTGGTCCATACATTTTGTTTGTTTCACTGCTTACTGGATAAAGTTCAACACTACAAATTTAAAATACACTTTAACAAATGTTGCTGTATTAAACAAGAAATAAATTTAAAACACTCAGGAAGTGAAATCAAAAAACACATGCTTTTATGAATGACCCAAAAAATTTATGCAGGGGGCCATGGTTTGAAAATAGCCTGGAGACCAAAGTACACTTACTCTGTCATTGGCCAGCATTTTCAGTGCATGTGAGTTTCGATGCATTTTCAATTATTGTGACCTTCAAGGGAAGGCAACATGTTAATGTTGCTCATGCTAAGTCTGTTTTCAATGTGCAACTGTCTTGTTTTGTTTAGCAAATGAGAGAAAAAAAATCTAACACTGTAATGCTGAGTGAAGTAATTTAGTACAAATAATAAAAGTAAAGCTTTCAGATGAAAGCCTTCATCAGCATATAAAATATCACTCAGAGTCACAGTTTAAATACTAAAATGCACGAACACGTGGTACCGTGCAGCCAATAAAAACACAATCGATAATAAAATCATTAAATTACACAATATTCGTTTGCACAATCTAAAGTAACCTATTACCTCAGACACATTTGTTTCTGTTTGTGAACTGGTTTTAAAGTAAGCATTTTATAAATACCTGGTGACTGATCTGCCTGTAAATGCAGAATCCAATCATATTCTTTTAGTTCCAGATTATTATTTAAATCCCCACCCCTAATACTTTTAGTAATGTAAAATAATGTTCATTACCATTTTCTTTCTGGTGTTCGGCCAAGGAATTATTGATAACACCCCTTCTCATCTCAGATTTATGTTCAGTTATCCGTTCTTTTAACATTTGAGTAGAATTACCTATATTAAAACTAGAGCAGCTTTTGCATATTGCTAAATATATAACATTAATAGAATTACAAGTAGCAGAGTAGAGACATTTATAACATTTCCCCATAACATGATGTATAAAACAATTTTCAGACTTTATTAAGTCACAACATGAACAGTTATAACAAGGAATGGTCCCTATCTTAATAGAAGATCTCACCTGCTTGCAATAAACCATATCCTTATAACAGAGATGTTTTTTCAAGCGAACACAATTTTTATATGAAAACCTAGGGGTGTTACCCACATATTCTTCCAAGTCTGGTAGTGTTTTCAAAATACACAAATTATCCCTAATAATTTTCTCTCTCTTCACTACACCTACTATACGTAGTTACATATCGTAAAGTGTTGAAAATGTAAATTTCTATTATTATATTCAGAATTAATTTTGAAGTATGGTTGTGCTCTAAACCCCTGTCATTTATAACTTCATTTGTTCTGTATAACTTCTAGCTCTAAATTCTGCAGTTCCTGTCAAAATCAGTATTTAACTTGCTAGTACATAAATATTGTCTCTTTACTATTCCTTTAAAATTGTGTTGTGCATGCATACTTCTTCTATGCAAGTACTTATTTCTATGAATAGGTTTCTTATATGCATACTTGTATGCATGCCTAACTCATCATATGCAGGTTCAACATCCAAGAAATGTATCTTAGCTTTAGATGAAGTCATTTTAAATTTTAAAAAAAAAATCTGTAGTTGTGTTAAGAAAACTAACAAAATCAAACAATTCCACTTTATTACAATGTATGAATTCCATCCTAATCCCATTCAAAGTACTGTAATGAGAAACTTGTTGCCTATGTGTGATTTCTATATTAATCCCATTAACAGTATGCCTATGGATGTATATTATTTTTACTATGCCTTGCATGCTCCTACTAGTTGTGGGTCTCTTCTTTACTTATATATGTTATTTGAGCTGTTCACTATGTACTGCTTGCTTTTCTTGCATTATGTTTTGTTTTGTTTCTTCCCATTTGATGTACGTATGTAATCCGGGACTTTTCTCCTAGGACTCTGCTGAAAATGGACCTGTGTCTAGTTGGACTATCCCGGTAAACAAATGAAAAATAAATAAAAATAAATAAATTAACCTCCCATACAAAAAAAAGACATCATCGACAAATCACTTTAAAAAAAACTTATCTTTGATTTATAACATACGGGACCATTATATATGTAAAGGTTTTCCCATTTGTTCAAAGTAAGGTTTGCATAGGTGTTAGTGATGGGAGTACCCATCGCAACACCTGCAATTTGATGGTAAAACCGATTGTCAAATATAAAGATGCTATTCTCAAAGACACAAATGGTTGCAATCACTCTGCCAGCCTTTCCACTAAATTCACATAATAGCTCTCTGATAGCAGAGATACCATATTCATTAGGGATTACTGTGAATAAGGATGTTATATCAAGTGTCACAAAAATAGGATCAAGATAACCTTTATGACCAGATCAAGTACGTACCAGAGCTAAAAATCACCTGCATCTTTAATAAAACTTTTAACATAGGTGAAATATTTGCTCAAAACATCTTGATGATAAATAGATAAAGTCACGATTGCCCATCCCTTTCCTGAGATGATAGGTCTTGTAGGTGGATTACTTAAGCATTTATGTATTTTGGACAAAACTTACAGGACAGGGAACAGTAAAATAGTTAAATAAGTCCAATGAAATGTCATTCATATTTTATAATTCATAAATTGATGCATTAATATTTTGTATGCATTTCAATGCATCCATGCTTGTAATCTCCTTAAAAGCAGATGCATCATCTAAAATATTTTGTGTAGCTGGAATATATTTATTGTGATCCATTACAACGATTGCACCCTCCTTATCAGTTTCTTTTATAATAATCTCAGGGTTACTTTGTAATTTCTGTAAAGCATCCTGTTTGCTTTTAGTCAAGTTATAGAACTTTTTAAAAGAAGCTTTTGTTTGCAAATATCATTAAATGCCTTAATAAGGGGTGGTTTACTAGAATAAAAGCACTAGCTTTTTTATAGCTATTAGACACCATTGGCAATGTATCTTTAAACATATATTTTAAACTTAAATTATGCATAAAATGTTTAAGATCAGTTAAAGAATAAACTGTTTTATCTCTCCCAGAAGGAATAAATTTAGTACCTTTCGACAATAATGAAATATCTGCTTCAATCATTTCCATACTAGATAGATTTATAATGGAATGCATTGCTATTGTGGTTGTTGCATGGTCTTGCTGTATGTTTGTGGGCTGCCATGAGCACTTTTTCCTCTTCTCTTTCCTTGCAACCTTCCCTTGGGCATCCGCATTTTGGGAAGGGAACTTCCTCTGGTAATTTTGGAAGGATAATTGGTTGAGCCTTCTGAAAATCCACCAATCCCTTTTCAACATCAGTTGATTCAACAGTATGCATAAAAGTTGCAGCAGATGTTGACGGTATGTTTAATTCATTATTAGCAGAAATAGTCAAATTTAAAGAGACAGAGTCAACAGTAGTTGGTGAATTAGAAACAGATGGAACAAAAACAGGCACTGAAATATCATCAAGCTCATACACAGAGCCACAATTACTTTGTGATATTTGCTTCTTGTATACATTCATTCAAAATTGCAGAGTTGGATTTTTTTCGCTTGTTGGGTTTTGGTTTTGCATTTCTCTGCTTCACCATGTTCTTTCCATTGGTGTTTAAGGACTTATGTTTAGCAAATTGCCATCAGTGTTTGTGCTGTAAAGTTTGAAAACAGTGTTAGGGGTGCAATAGGTATTATACTTGCCTGTGGTGCAGTAGGCTATGCATTCTACTCCCGCACTAGGCACATGGATTGCTGACACTGCAATGTAGCATAATGGGGGTGCTGCACTCCTGAGTATGTCATCCTTCAGATGAGACGTTAAACTGAGGCCCCATCTGTCTGAGCTGGTAGTAGCTCAGGTGGATATAAAAGTAGCATAGTAGTACTGAAAAGTAGCATAGGTTCTTCAATACCCTGGCCAAATTTCCACTACTAGCATAAATACCATCTTGGGTCTCCCCTGAAAAGAGACTACTAGCTTAGTGGAACTAACTCAGTCAACAAAGGATAAATAAATTAAACGTTTTAAATGAAATCCACATCTCTGTAATAAATTCAAATGTAAAGAAGAAAACAGTAGGTACATAGATAGCTTTGAAAAGTGTTTATGGTAAAGGGGACAAGTAATGGGACATTGCAATGGCTGGGGGGGGGGGGCTGGTCCACTACACTGTCTAGGGCCTCACTTGACCAAAATTTGGCACTAGCTGTTACTGTTAAACGTGTGTGTGTGTGTGTGTGTGTGTGTGTGTGTGTGTGTGTGTGTGTGTGTGGACAAATACAGCTGCAATTTATACTTTGGATTTAAAATACTTTCTCCAACAACAACAGCATACACCTAAGCTACAACAAGTTTAATATATTAGGCAGAACAATTTTACAAATATATAAAGAAAACAATTAACAACCGATTGTGTAAGCACAATAATGCCTTCTAGGGTGGGTGTTATTTGGAAAATAACAGCCCTTCCAGGGGTGGTAAGGCCCTCAATGTTAGGGTTGGTCTTAACACACTTGGGGGGTAACGATAATGCCACCCTGTCAGACATTATTGTTAGCTTAACTATTCAAGGATGTACCTACATAACACACTACAAGATAGAACTTCAGTAGAACACAGCACACGTAATAGCTTCATAGCAGGAATTCAGCAATATGGACCAGAAATCTTATATGACTAAACTGTTAGCCTAGCAGATCACATTAAGGTGAGTTAATGACCTTAGTAAAAGAGTACAGCAATTGCCCCAGTAAATAAGTCATTGTCCATGTTTTCCAGGATCATGTCAGTAACTACTAATGCTCACAAAAATAACACAACTAAAATAATAATCTACATTAGACCTTCATGAAAATTAGAAAACAATGCAGGGCTTTAAACACTTTTGCTAAGGCTAAATTTAAAAAAAAACAGCAAACTCAGCTGCTCAAATACTCCTAATCTATTCTAGAAAACAATTAAAGATTTAACAAACCATGACACTGATAAAGCAGTTGTCAGTTCCTTGCTCCCTGAGCCATCTTTCACTGTTAAATGTATGAACTTATTATCTCTAGTCACTACTTTAAGTGAGATTACTCAACAGACACATTCTCTATCATTTAACCTACTTCCTGGAAGTAAATTAAACTCATCACCTGACATCACTTCATTCTTATCACACTTCTCCACTCATCAAGTTTAGCCCTACCTTTCACTTTAAGGTAACCACTTCTAAGCAGGTGAAAAAACACACAAGGACTACCAGACATAAAAAAACAGGTACAGCATACAGTCTTAATCACCTTGCACTCCTACATGTTAGCTAGGCTTATTGATAAATTAACAATGTACAGGTGCACTTCATCACGCACTGCAGGCATTACACCATCTTCTTTCAAACATGCCATAACAATCCCACTTCTCAAACTAGCTTATGAAAGACTTATAACCTATAGCAAGCTTGTGTCCTCTTGTCAAAATCATTGACAAATTGCTTTACAAAAAGTTGTTGCACTACATAAACAACTGTATGACCTATTCATTGATGCTTGACACGATTTTCATAATGGTTTTAGCACATTGACAGATTTTGGTTCCATTACTGACAGCATTTACAGTAAGTTGAATGATGATGTCTCACGGCTTGGATCTTTATAGACATACCCACAGACTTCAAAATAATTAATCATAACCTGCTACTTGCCAAACCACTAAACTTAAACTTTGGAGAAGGAAGTACTAGATGGTAAAAATAAATAAATAAATAACTTCTTAACAGAACTTTTCAAATTTGTGTAAATTCGATCTTATTGTATATAGGGACCTTTTACTGCAGAGTACTGAAAGATCAATGTTCAGACCTCTGTTCATAATACTTTACCAATAAAATCTCAATAAGATCTGTTAATCTGACACTGTATTTATCTTAACTAAATGTCAAAACTGTTTGTATTTTTGTTGGCACTAACTTAATTTGTCTGGGTAACTGGTTCTTTAAGCATAAATAGACCACAAACTGCACGAAAGTAGTTGTAATGCCACTTGCCACTTCACACAGTCTAATGGATCCAGCACCTCGGAGAATCCACAACCTACATAATAATCATATCTCCAATGTGAGCTAAATTTTCTACAGTAGTCATAGAAAACCTAATTCTAATCATTTTAATTGTAAGCTGAATTTTGTAATCCAGGTAAAGCTTTATAATTATATAATCAATGAAGATGATTTAGGGAGACAGACTCCGGGGTGTAAGATAACTGGAACAGGCTATATGTCCTAGATCAAAACATGGATTATCAACATCTGCCACTGCTCGTCTACCATTCTTTTGAAGACAGTAAGTTAAAAAGACTGGAAAACATGCTACTAATAATTCAGGGAATGTCTAATGGAGAACCACTCACACCTGTTACCTTGACATGATGTGATCACTAAAATATTTGACTTATCCTGGTCATCTTATGCCAACTGATTATAATGCTTCAGTCAGGACAAGCCACTGGCTACTCTGTGGTACTCATTGTGAGTTTGTGAGTGGTACCTACCATAGTCAGTGAATATGCATGGTGCTTGTACAGTCACACCAAACTACCTACCTATGTTACCTTTTCCTGTCACTAACCCTGCTTGTAGCTCCCTGGAGGTAGCTACATTCTGCCTGATAAGCCAAACAGATACAATTTATTGTATAAAAGATAAGGATATAACATGTTATGTTACAGAAGCAGAGAGAGAGAAACATTATTCTGAGCCTTGTGAACACTTGTCAAAAAACAATAAACCCATTAGGACACTGTATCATAGAACAAATGATGAAGAGCTATGCTGTCTTCTAGTAAGTTTCTCACCATGGCAACAAGATCCACTTCTATATGGAAATCTAGTGAAAAAGGATTCTATCCGCTATTAACTATTACACGCAAGGCAAGGGCATCAGTAAGTACCAAAGTAAATATGTCTCCATAAAATGACTGACACCCATATCAAAGGACTTAATCGTTTAACAGGTATTGTGTGTGTCTGTTTGTCTGTCTGTGCATGTGTGTGTACAGTATCTGGAAATTTTTTAGTAAACTGAAAAGCAGACATTTTTTCTATATCTAATCGTTACATTTTCACTTCTGGTGCTAGCAACCGTGTTTCAGAAACAGACAATTAATGAAGTGCAAAATGTGGTGGGTAAGAGTTGGGAACTTGCTCATTGTGGGGTAGTCCGTTCTTTTTTAAATACAGAAGCACCCACTAATGGAGAACAAAGATTTTCACCTACAGCCAAACCACACTGTGTGCCCTGGCTAACAAATGAAGCATTCCCTTGCATTCTCCTGTTGCATATAAAAGGAACATTCATTTTATTTTATTTTGTCAAACAGAACCTCTCTATGATGATGCTCAACTGAAATCTCTCCCTTCTTCAGTTTTCACATATTTCCTTTACAGGAGCATTTGCAAAGTATTCTACATCAAATCATTATCTCACATCTACAGCACACATCAGGTAAAAAAAAATCATTCAGAACGGGGTGTCCAATCTTAGAAAAATGGTCAAAGAGTGCAGTGGTCTAGTGACCAATAAGTACTGTAAGCGAACAAGGGAAGCTGAACACTTTCTACATCTATAACATATTAATAAAAATTTCCTAACAGTGATAGAATTCTGATTTTATAGTTTCTTGAATGCGGAACATGTGTTGCAATCAGTGCAGTACCATATTTCATTCACTTTTTAAAGACCCTTTCCAGCTAGTTTTTACACTTACAAAAAAAAAAAAAAAAAAAGAAAAAGATTTATAGCCACAAACCTCCACTCTTTCTAATTTTATTTGTATTGTGCTATTTTTTATTTTAAACTTATTTTCATAACTTCATCCACAATGTTCAAAAGAATATTGTATTGTACTTGCTATTTAAGCTGTTGTAATTCTGAAGCAGATTGTTCAATGCAGCACAGTTAACTGTAACATAGAATTTAAAACACAGAAGCACATTTTATAACACTGCTAACAGCACAGGAGAGCACATGCAGTTTGGGGAATTACTGGGAAGGTCTGCTCATACTTGACGCCTGAGTCATTAACACTGAAAAGTCTATCATTCTGAAATGCAACTCATTCTAGTGGGGATTAGGAAACTCACAAACTAAGAGCTTTCCGAAAATTATTTTGCTTGTATTAATGAAAAAAATATATATTTCTCACAGTTAACAAGAAATGCTTGGCAAGGAATCACCTAGAATCAACACATTTATCTGTACAGAGTTAGTGACACATACCCCTCAACTGTCTAGATTTTCACCTCATATTTTTGGTCTGTTCCTCATAAAATTTGTGTTTTTCCGTTTTTTTTTGTGGCAAATTAATGAGAACTAAATTCACTAAATAATGACAGCCATTTAATTGAGTTTAACTTTTCGAATCCTTCAGAAAATGCAACACAAGAACTTTTATTCTGGCAACTTTGTATATATGTGTAAATATATATATATGTGTGTGTGTGTGTGTGTGTGTGTGTGTGTGTGTGTGTGTGTGTGTGTATATATATATATATATATATATATATATATATATATATATATATATATATATTATGCACATATATATATATATATACACACACACACACACACACACACATATATATATATATGTGTGTGTGTGTGTGTGTGTGTATATATATATATGTCTATATATATATTGCGGTTGGAGTAGAAAATATAACAGCACTGCAACTTCAGTGGCATTGAGGAATGAAGTTCTAACTACACTCCAGGTGTCCAGAGTTTGATTAGTGGCACAGGTGCTTGATGTAGCTGGAAGACATGATGGGCATATACCCATCCTGGGGGCTGTGGTAGTGCTGGTCACAGGCTGTACAGGAAGTAGCCAGTGAAGGGTAGTAGCACTTGTGTAAGATAAGATGTTGTAACTATGTTGATGAAGGTGGCATGTGGCCCCTCCAAGAGGAGGGGTTAGTCTAACAAGTAAAAATGTCCTGATAGTTAAAATGCTAGTGAAGAGACAAGCAACCCCCTTAGTTAACTGAACAACATATCCCCCAGCCAGCTGTAGCTTTAGTGAATCTAGGTAGATAACCACTATTACGGAATGAATGAGGTCACTTGTGACTTGGGGAGACAAAATGGTCAGCAGTTACAGAAAGCAACATCATATAGATAATATATGGCAGTGGCATTGTTTATCTTCCAGAACTGACTTTTGTAACTGTGCTGTTTTAGCTAGTGGATGGGTCAAACCAGCTACTGTTTGAACTTTAGAGCAAAATGTTAAAGCCTTGTTTTATGACCTCAGTTTTTAACCAGTATATGATTGACTTCAGTTATATTAGTCTGGTTTACATGGGCAGACAAGCACCAAATCTGTGCATATATGAAGAAGTGAAGAGTCACCGGTCTCCATTTAAAGATGACTATTGCACTCAAGAAGTAGCATTTTAAATTGAGTATACTAGTAATGAAAAGTCTTTAGTGAAACAAAGGGACAAACCAGAAAATGTTTCTGCATTAGCAGAAATCAAACCAGATGGTAACTATCATGTTAACTTCTGATGTCAGTGCTTTAATAGGCTCAAAGGATTATTTCTGGCTTTTCACCTTTTATACAATGTGAAGACGGTTTCCCTATGTTTGGTAGAGTTATTCAAAAATAAGAGGCTTCACCAGTTTTGCTATATTGGAGAAACAGAATTTCATCGGCATGCCCCATGTATGTAACTTGATCCCCACACCCCAGTCAGTTAAATATATATATATATATATAAACTTCATGGGCACACAACAATAGGTAAACAATGACAGAAGTAATGCAGTGCACCAGTGACACCTACATATAAGTGAATCTTGTTTCAATAAGGCATGATTAAAAGAAATACAAAGGAAACAGCTCATAAACACTGTAATCATCAGAGTATAGCAATGCCTATCAAGAGAGTAAGATTTCAAGCTCAGTAATACTTTATGTTCTACCAGTCAGTTTTAATGGCACTGTACTGTGCAAAGGATAATGGCTATAATCATAAGCAGAGGCAGGCCTTTGCACATTGCCTAAGTGTTACATAAAATTATAAGGGTGAAGCTTTTTGTGGTTAAACAATCAGTCTGGAAAATTAAGAAAGGCAAAATCTGTGGTGCAGTCAACAGTTCAGCCATTTAGAAAAAAAAGTCAACATTGCACTGTTCACTGTAATTTGAACTTGTACTTAAACCAGCAGGTTCATGCAACTCACTATGCTCAGATGTTTTGTGGATCCATGGGATACATGAAAAGTGGCCTTCAGGGACTACAGAGTAGAGATCAGTTTGTCTTGGGAAAGCCTGGGATGTGACATAAGGCATCTGCTGCCGCAGTCACCACTAGGAACCATGCACATATTTTTTTTTTTAAATAAATGATTGGAGGGACTGCCTGAGATCTGAAGTCACCAGCAGTTCATCATGGGAAAAGATATGAGTCCACACTTCTATATCTATATATATATATATATATATATATATATATATATATATATATAAATTCACCAGATTTCTTATTAGATTAACTATTTATACTGTTACCACATCATTAAATGAAATATTGTACTGTTTCCACTGTGCGGGGCATTAAAACCTTGGAGGAGTGAGGTGTTGATGCACTGACCGTGAATAGCTGCAGAGGTTTGAGGGGTGTAGTGCTTTACTCATGTCCATTTACTGAGGTAAATACGGTCTGAGTATTTACAGAAAAATTGTCTTAAATTTATCTGAGGAAGCAACCTAAGTTTGCTCCAGGTTTCTGCAATGAATGTGGCTAATGTGATTAACAGAAACTAGGCCAACATTTGTACAACTGCTTAAGCCTTGGCATGAAGTGTTGGCAGAGTCAGTCACTTAGGGCTTCACAAAGCTCTAAGCTGAATCTATCATTGGAAGTCACAGTACTAAAAATAAAGGTGGCTAAGATCGAGTTATTTTGGTAACAATGGCTTGTTCCTTTCTTGTCTGCTGATAAATCTATTGACACTGAATTATATCATATTATTATATCTATGAAACCACCTCATCTAGCAGTATTTAGTGTGAGAAAACGAATAGTGGCTTTTTTGTTAATCAACACAAAGAGGAAAGTAGCCTACTACACTGTACATTATTACTTTTCCCTGCCTGTGCACTTTTATATATTATAATAGTTTGCCTACAAAACAGACAATATCACAGGGAAAAACAATGTAGCATATCTGTACTAAAAGGCAATGAAATTGGCAGAATCCTGCTTATGCCAGATCTTTTATATAATTGGTTCATGGGTTCATAGGAGATTACTAGGCTAACGGTTTAAAAGCCCTTAAAAGACTGGCCAATATAATTCAAACTTATCCAATATATGGCCCCTATGGGCAAGAAGATGGCATGGATTTGTGTTTGTGCATTGAGTATCTTACACATTGTCCCTGTCCATAAGGGACATAGGCACTACCCCAAGAGTAAATATGTGACTCCCCATCCATTAATCCAAACTGTGTTTGAAGGAGGCCAAGGAAGCGCTCTGCTTAACATGAATAAGCAGCCTTTTCCAAAGAAGGGGCAATCTCTGAGACACATATCTGTCCCTCCAGCATCTTTTGTTTGAGTTGCTAAGTTTAGATCCCTAGATTTGATGACCATTGTGCTGTTTGACTTGCATATATGTAGCAGCTCCGTCAGGGTTGGATCTGTGAGTGCTTTGTAGGTCAAGCATAGGCCACCCTTTAACAGCTGGTAGGAGGCAGAGCAAAGGGACTGGGATTTTAGTCTATCCACATCGGACATGTTGTTTACACCTTATATTTTCTTTGTGAGTAACCTATGCAGTCACTCCACCTGCTAAAGTGCCTAGTCAAATACATGCCAAATGGCGCACTGTACTCAATTATTGGCCTAATTTGGGCTGAGTACAGTGGTGCTACAATATGGTTGTATCTGGATGCCATACCTTTACTTGTAAGTTGTGCCACATAGAAGGACTTCCTCATCACTATGGACACAGGCAGTCAAAGTTCAGGATAGTATCTATTTGTGTACCTAGATCTGTCACCTCTGAGTCTAATGTTAGGGGTCAGTGCTACTGATGTTGTAATTTACAGGGATATTTGACTTCCCAAAGGGTGTGATAATGCATTTTCTCACATTTAGTTTTAGGCTATGGTTCTGGCACCAAACATTTGTCTGACATAGACCCTCCTGAAAGATATCTGCATTACTGGGGGATTTACTGATTGCCCCCAGCTTGCAGTCGTCAGCAAACTTTGTCATTTATAGGCCTTTCACATTAGTGTTGACTACAAAGAAGTATATTCTGGACAGGAATGGTCACAGCACTAATCCCTGTGGTAGACCACTAGTAAATGGCCTCTTCCTGGATCTAGACTCACCCACTTTAACTGCATATATCCTGTCCATGAGCCAACTGACTATCCATCTGGTGGTGAAGGGATTTTAGCCCACTTTTGTGAGTTTATTTATAATACTCAAGTGGGAAATTTTGTCAAATGACTTAGTCAGGCTGAGGTAGGTGATATGTACTGTTTTACACTTTTTCATGGCCTTAGTTACTTTCTCAAAGAAATCCACAAGATTCAGTAGCCATGATTTGCCCTTGACAAAGCTGAATTTGGTTGGGTTCAGTGTTTGGAGGTTCTATATGTCATTATTTATCAGTTCCTTTATACAGAGGGTTGACTGTTACTGTGCTCCACTCTGTTGGGACAAAGCCAGTCTGGAGGCTGTGGTTAAATACAGATCCTAATAGGCCTGATAAGTCCTGATTTAAGCTGTTTAAGAGGCATCCTGGTACATCATCAGGCCCCAATGAAGCCATGTTTTTAGCTTTAGTTAGTGCAGTGGCAACCAATTCTTTGGTAGTAATTGGTGGTAGAGAGGTGGAAGGTATTTGCTGAGAGAACTACGGGTGATGGGGAAGTGAAATTTGAGCTGAATATGTCAGCCAGCAGATTTGCTATATGTTCTAACTGAGTATAGGTGATGCCATCTACATGTAATTCCACACATATCTGGGAGTTGTCCTTAAGACTGTGGACATAACTGAAAAATGCCTTATGGTTATCCTTAACTTTTGAGGCTACTTTTACCTCAAAGTCTGATTTCAGAGATTTGGCTAGTTCCCTGATTTGCTTGTTTAGACTAATGAAGGACTTTTTGCTCTGTTGTGCACACTGCCTCCTTCAAAACAGGATTTTCTTTCTTTTTTTGTACAACCTATTAATACCAGGGGTTCAACAGGGTGGCTTGTTTTTGCGGTGGGACGTGGATTTATTTTGGTCTGGTACTACTGTTGTTATGCAGTTGTTTATATGGCTGCATAGGACTTTTGTGTATGCCTCTGCATACATTTCTGTGTTTTCTGGATTTGGCGACCTTGGTAACTAGCTAGGCCATCCTTTAATAGGAGGTAATGTAGCTTAGAGAAGTTCTTAAAGTTTTTGGGGTTAGGTGGTTGGACTAGCAGACTCTCCCATATTTGTGAGTACCAGATGTAGGATATTTGTTCCCCTGCTGCTCCAGCACATATGAATTTACAAAATCAAAAAAATCTTTGGACCTGTATGTTAGTGGCCATGTATGCCTTCCAATTAATGCAAGGATAGTTAAAATAACCCATGACTATGGCATTAGTCTGGATAGTGAGTGATTTCAGTAACTTTAGATATGATGTATAGGTTTCCTAGTTCATGGTAGAAGACCTGTAGCTAGCAAGTATATGGTGATGTTTTTTTACATGGTTAGTTGGGCATGGAGTAGCTCAAGCAAGTCATACTGTTTGACTAGCCTTGAGCTGTGCTTATCTTTATGTAGATAGATATACCTTCACCTTTTGCACGTTCATGTTCAGCGGGTGGTTGGAATGTATGAAAACCATTATAGCCACGCACTGCTGGAGTGCTTTCCATGGCTCTGAACCAGGTTTCAGTAACTGCACAGACATCAGCATTCTCCAGGGTAAGAAGAGCTTTCAGGGAGTGCAGTTTATTGTTGAGACTCCTAACATTCAGCAGTAATACCTTTAGCTTCTCCTGAGTAGCTTTTGTTATGCTGGAATGTTTGTCTGTTTGGCCATGACTAAAAAAGGCAATATGAGGTGAATAATGTTTTGGACAATATCTGAAAGCCTAGAGATGACAGGTGAAGACTATGTCTGCCAAAGCAGAGTGGCCTGTCAACCATGCCCTCCCAGGCTGATAAGGATTGGACCCCTTAGAATGACACCAGTACCTAAGCCAATTGCTAAAGTCGGTCATTTTCTGTTGGTACTGAGGCATCATCCTTGGAGATGGTAGAATGCTGTTCAATGCTAGTCTCATACCTGCCTGTGACACAAATGTCTCTCTTCATATAGTCCATGGGGGTATGTCTTGGGTCATTCACTCCCACATGGACTATGACTAAGTCATACTGGAACTTAGGGGTAAGTGACCTGAGTGCTTGGAAGATCTGGCAGATACTGGCCCCTGACAGGCACCTAACTGTAACTCACAATGGAGTCTCCTATGATAAGAATATTGGATTGTGGAGTGATTCACCATATGGTCTTGGTAGTTGGACACAATGAGATGTGGCTTTATGTGTTGTGATAGGAATTGTCTTGTTTGTGTGCATGCAAAGTTTCTGTTGATTGTGCCTGAGAGGCCTTTGAGGTTTGGGCAAGTTACATGTGAGTGCCTCCGCATATGTGGATTTACATGTGTGGTCTTTTGTTGGTGCCATGATTGATGTATACGAGTTGCCGATGACCTGGTTGTTGATTTTTTTTTTTTTTTTTTTGTCTGTATGTCAGAGTCTAGCCTCCAGTGTCTATGCGTAACTGCATCTCTCACATATTGTATTTGTCTGTTCGAGAATAAATGGTTGTCAGTTTACATAAGGCAATTGTCACATTGCCTCAGGATGCCCATGTCCAACAAGCTGGATGCAGTGATAGCAGGAAAGTGCCCATTCATGGTTGCAGCTTCTAATGTGTACTTGCAAGGGATAGGAGTGGAGGGTGTTTGTAACTAACTTGATGAGGGAACATTACTTGATGTAATCTGCACCATAACTTACCCAGCAATGCTGCCCTGCACCCAAACCAGACGTTCTCTGATCAGCAATAATCCTGGGTGCTATAATAATGTAAGGTAGACCTAAATAGTCCTAAATGTTGCTTACCCAAATTAGTTGCCCCATGAGTAACATAGGACTGAGGCAAAATTCTTAGGTGGTTTTGCTTTGAAACTGTATTAAGCATGCCACCTGCTCTTCTGAATTTGTGAACAAAAAAGGCAGGCAGAAATGAGATCTGCTTGAACAACAGCAAAATCATCTCCCATAATATACAATGACTCTGCTCTCAAACATAACAAACTGATATCTGGCAAAAAATGGCAAAAATGACATTCTAGCAACATTCTACAGTACGAACCTTTTGATTTAATAAGATATTAACCATTGCTTCATAGATACTATTCATAAACTGACCAACACAGACCAGAACTCCCACTCTACTATCCCTCGCCAAACACCAACTAACCAACTCTCTTCTCTCTTAAACCCATCCTTACCTCTTATATAAAATCACTCCTCCAAAAACTAAACCCATGTTTCCCATCTGCTAATAATCTTCCCTCCTTTCTCAAACTTGCAGCTGACTCTGTAGCTTATACAGTTTCTATAATTATCAATAAATCTGTATATGAAGCCACTGTTCCTGATATCTGGAAATCTTTCTATGAAATGCCCCTACACAAAGCAGACAACTCCACTGACCCATCTAAGTTTAGACCTATATCTATTCTCTCTCCTCTGTCAAAAATCCTCTAAAAATGTATTCACACACAGCTGCTCAAATTTCTCAAAGAAAACCTTCTGACACCTACCCAATGCAGTTTCCATCCAAACCACAGACTTACTACAGCCCTTTTATCTTTCACTCATACAATAGCTGAAGCCTGTTATAATAATAAATGTGTCTTGTATCTATTCTTAGACCTATCAAAAGTCTTCAATATGGTATCCCATTCTAAACTCCTAACAAAATTAGCCAGCCTAAGTCTCTCAGTTTCCACTTTTGAATGGCTCTCCAGCTATATTGCAGTCCTCCTGCTATCCCCTTCCTACCCATCTGTACAGGTGTTCGCTAGGGCTCCATCCCGGGATCCCTTCTTTTCAACATCTTTACTAATGACCTCTATACATCTTGCTATCACTCCATTCTTATTCAGTATGTGGATGATTCTACATCTCATCTTCTGAAAGTATCTTCCAAATTCAGTCTTACCCAAAACTCTTTTCTCTCTGTAGAAAGATGGCTCACTGAAAATCAGCTTATTTTAAATCCTAAAAATACTAAGCTTTTACTCTTTCTTCCAAAATCGCTATCACATCTCAATCCCACCTTTATGATCTCATCTTTAAATAAAATCTTCATTAATGTAGAATCTGACACAAAGCTACTTGGAATGATAATAGATTATCAATAGAAATTTGATCTGCATGTCCAACAATCTATGACAAAAACAAACCAAAAACCGGGTCTCCTTTACAGGAACAACAAATTATTAAGTCTTGACTATAGACTCTCCTTGACTCAAGCTTATCTACTTCCAAGTCTTCTCTATGCTGCTCCAATCCTTACAAACCTTCAATCTTCCTTAAGTACTAAGCTCGAACAGGCATACAATAAAATTGCTAAATTTGCTGCAAACCTATCAGATACCTCTCACCACTGCTTTGCAGTAAAGAACCTTTCCTGGCTTGAACTACCCCATCAACTTCAACTTTCACAACTCCACATAGTTCACTTCTTACTCAACAAATCCACAGGCTGCCCTTCCCTATCCAATCTTGTATCATACTACACCCTTACACACCCACTCCTTAGTACACACAAACTTCTTCTACAAATGTGTAAATCCAAGAAAACTTTTGGTAAAGTGTTATACAAATATTCAGTACATCATATTCGGAACAAACTCCTACTCAACATAAGATGTATTACACACTCCAATAGTTTCAAAAAAGAACTAAAAAATTCTCCTGCTAAATCTTAAATGTGCTCTTGCCATGACCCCACGTAATCCCTTTTCTCTTCCTTCTGCTCCTAATCTCTTGCTCCGTTACTTGTACCTGCAAACACTTTCAGAATGATTAAAGCTTAATCTTCATCTGTTTGCAAAAAATGATAGGAGTAAATGACATAATTTTATGCTTTTTTGATGTTGAGGAACAAACCAGGTTTTGCATATTCTGCTTTTACCTTTACCAACAGGCTTTTCAACTTTTCCTCACTTTCAGCAATTAATATGGTATCATCTGCATATCTGAGCTTAATATTTTTTTCCAGCTGTTCACTGTAACAACCTTCTCTCCATAGGTCTTCAGTTGCTCTATCATCCAGGTCTAATCCCTTAAATCTATGGTACAACTCCACTACATATTCACTTGGAATATTGTTCAGCTCCTACCTCACTTGCCTAGATATTTTTTCTTTAATTAATTTATAAATATTGTAATGAAAAGCTGTTGATCTGAGTCACAGTCAGTTCCAGATCTTGTTTTTGCTGATTCCATGGATCTCTTCCATTTTTAACTGCAAAGTATATAATCAAATCTCTGTACTGACCATTTGAGTGATAGCCATTCACAGGTCATCTCTTGGGCTGTAATGGTCATCTCTTGGGCTGTTGAAACAGAGTGTTTGCTATGCTCAATAAATTATCTTGGCAGAATTCTACTAGTCTATGTCCTGCTTCATTTCATACCACATGGTCAAACCAGGTTGTTGATTATCATTGCAATTTTTCTAGATTTTCTAGAGTTTCTGTGATTTAAAAAGCTTGTTTCAGCTACATATTGTACTTATTTTACTGCCTGCACTTTAACAAAGTTACTGTTGTAGGCTACACATTCAAGTGCAATAGCCATTTCTGTGCATTTAAAGTGTTTTTTTATTGTATCTGCTTTATTTTCTGAAAAAAAAAAAAAGCCAAAAAATATACTTGTTTTCCTGCCTTTCTAAGCTAGTATAGTCCAGTTTTCAGGTTAGTGCAGAATTCAGGGCTGTGTTGCAAGTTTCTCTGTTTGCCCATACCTTACTTGGATAGAAGGAAGTTTCTCTGTTCACTGTGAGAGAGGGAGCTTTGAGCAGCCTATCTGTCCCTGGAGGAGTGGTTTCAGCCCAGAAATTAGTAGTTTATTGGCCATTTTGGGCTAATTTCTATCTCTTTCATTTCAGTGCTATAAAACCCACATTTGCTCGGTTTTCCAGGCCGGGCAGCGCCGGTCAGCTAGGGTATAAGTATTTCCGGCTCCACAAAGTCTACTCTTCAGTTTTTCCCTTGGAGCTAGACAAACTTTCAACTTAAGCACTCAAACCAATCACTTCTCATACCGGCACTTGCTCAAAACTCATAGCAAGCACTAATAAACCTTAGCACTAGACCCCCCCCCCTATACTGTAGAGAAGGGCAAGGGTCTCTATTCGACCTTACCAGCCAATCAGTAAAACAGTTCACTGTACCTATCCAGGCATGTCCAAAGGGCAGTTTCAGGTGTACTCTCTGGTCCAACTGTTGAATCTGGGCATTTTGAGTCAATGTTACAATTGCCTCATGTACACAGACAACCCTCTCCTCCCTCCAACAAACACTAATACATGCCAGAGATGCAATTATACAGCCAAACTGGAGGCTAAGCTCTCTCAACCCATGACTGGACCAGGCAGTCAAGTGGAGAAGGGAATTACTTGCATCACACCACCAGTTTCACATAGACCTATGAAACCAGCACTGGCAAAAAACACACAAATACACAAAAACATACTCGGAGGCTCTAAATAAAAATTTGCAAAAGCAACACAGACCTCCAAAGCAGACATCCAAGCAACCTCCACCCCCCAACAAAAAACATGAAACACATACTTCACAAAACCAGTCTGCCACACAATCACAGCCCTTAAGGCAAAATAACATACCCAACACACTAGTAATAGGTGACTATATAGTCAGGCACACTGACGTCCCACTCACTAGGCTGAACAAGGAGAAGGTTACTGTTAGCTGCCTGTCAGGTGCCAGGATCCGTCACATAACACAAGCACTCAGGTCACTCCAGAACAAGTACAAATATGACTCTGTCATTGTCCATGTTGATGTGAATGACCAGAGCCGTACCTCCCTGGACTACATGAAGAGACATGGAGGAGCTCTCTGATCACGAAGCCTAGGCAGATATGACCCTGACCCTGAGTAGCATCCTGCCCTCACCAAGAATGATACCACGGTATAGAGAAAAAATTATCAATTTCAATGATTGGCTAAGCTTCTGATGTAATTTAAAGGGGATCCAGTGTCTGTCAGCTGGGGATGACATGCTCGACAAGCCACGCTGTTTCTCTAGAGATGGCTTGCACCTGTCACCGTTAGTCTTTCAAATACTGGCCAAGACTCTTGCCACCCCCATAGTGCCTTTTTTAGGCAAGGCTCAAAAGACAAACCCACCACCATAAATAGCACAAGTAACAAAAAACTGAGGGTAATGTGACTCAATGCCAGAAGTCTAAACCTCAAAATGCATGCACTCGAGGCACTCCTCAGTATGGAGAAAATCAATATATGTGCAGTAACAGAAACCTGGTTTAAGGTTCCAGACAGCACCCCAGCACTACCAGGCTACAACTCATACCATACATTTCATCCACAAAACCTGGACCGAAATACAAAAGGCGAGGGAGTATCCATATCCATCAAGGATACCCACACCTCCATGTTAGTGGCACAGCACGATGCTTCAGAGATCATCCACATGCAACTAACAACGGGCAAAACTGCTATTCAAATTATAGCTTGCTACAGATCACCCGCCATGTCCCAGGACCCCCACTCCGCATTCCTGGAAACACTGGGAAACATAAAGGTCGTACCAAACACCCTGATACTGGGTGATTTCAATTACCCAAACATTAACTGGGAGAACTACTCAAGTACAAACTCCCTTGCCCAACATTTCCTAGAATTTATAAACTCAAAATGCCCTGGATCAACTGGTCAACACCCCCACCAGGAGGTGACAACATATTGGATCTGGTCATCACCAACATGGGTGACTGGTGTTCCACACCGAAGGCCAACCCCTCGCTGGTTAGATCTGACCATAAACTAATCACTCTGGATATCCACATTCCACCACCACCCCTGGTCAAAGAAACTACCGTGAAAAACTTTTCAAAAGCAAACTTCACATTACTTAAGACGAAGGTGGGAAGTTTCAAAGCCCCCATGCTAAAGGATAACGCTGTCCAAGCTGCAAAATCCTTTACTAATGTACCCTACGGGCACCTACAAGAATGCATGGATCGTGCTATCCCATACAAAACCAAGACTCACTCCTCCAAGAAAAGGAAACCAGTCTGGTGGACCCCTGCCATAAACAAGCTATACAATAGAAGGAGGAAACTAGTACAGAAAAGAGTAAAATCCCAAGAAGGGAAGACATCCCTGATCAGTATCAGCAAGAAACTACGTTCCCTCATAAAATCATCTAAGGCTAGCTTCGAAAGAAAAACTGCCATGGACTCGAAAGATAACCACAAGGCATTCTTTAGCGATGTCAAGAATCTAAGTGGCAGTTCTCAGATCTGCTTGGAGTTGGTGCAGAATGGCACAAAATACACTGAACTGACCGATATAGCCAACATCATGGCAGACAGGTTCAGTGCAAACTTCACCCCCCTCTCACCCCCAAATGGGCCCGTATCTGTACCAGAAGAATGTAGTGCCCCTGAAATTAGAGACACTCAGGTTAAAACAGCCCTCTCCAAAGCCAAAAACATAGCATCAATGGGACCTTATGGTGTTGCAGGCTGCATCCTACATGAGCTCAAAGATGAACTAACCCCTCACCTAAACACACTGTTTAAACTGAGCCTCTGCACAAGCTACATTCCCACAGAGTGGCACACAGCAACGGTTATTCCACTCCACATAGGTGGAGCCACAATGGACCCCGGGAACTATCACCCTATAAGCCTGACTAGCTTGGTCTGCAAAGTTATGGAGCGCATCATCATGGATCTCCTTAACAGAGACATTGGAAACCTCCAAACACTGGACCCTACCCAGTTCAGCTTTGTTAAGGGCACATCATGCCTCCTAAACCTGGTGAACTTCTTTGAGACAGTTACCAAGGCTATAGACGAGGGAAAGTTGGTCCACACAGCTTACCTATACCTCACAAAGGACTTCAACACCATTCCCCACTCAAGTATTATAGACAAGCTCACCAGCCTGAACATAAACCCCTACATCATGAGATGGGTTGCCAACTGGTTCACGGACAGAACCCACATGGTAAGAGTTCCGGGAGCTAGGTCTGACTCTAAACCGGTAACAAGTGGCATTCCCCAGGGCTCAGTCCTAGGACCCCTCCTGTTTGGCATATACTTCTCAGAGGTACAGGCAAGCAGAGGACGACTATGGCTGGCCAAGTTCACAGATGACTGCAAACTAGGGGCTATAATTGACTCTCCGGCTGAAACAGACATCCTACAAAAGGGTCTCACTGAGACAGATACCTGGTGTCAAAACCATGGCCTTATGCTAAATGCCATAAAGTGTATAGTCATCCCCTTTGGAAAAAACAAAGTACCCACAAACTACCACATAGGTGTTTGCCCCTAAATACGAAAGACATAATAAGGGATCTGGGGACCCAAGTAGATAGTAACCTCTCCTTTGATAATCACATTGCCAAAGTGGTTAGAAAATCCTTCTATGTGGCCCACCTAATCACAAAAGGGTTTGCATCCAGATGGAAAGAGGTCATTGAGCCCCTCTACGCATCACTCATCAGACCCATCAGAGTACAATGCCCCATTTGGGATGTACCTTACAAGACACCTGCAACAACTGGAAAGACCACAGAAGTACCTCACCAAGAGGATCACTGGCCTCAAGCAGATGCCCTATGCAGCTCGACTGAAGAAACTCCAGCTGTACTCGGTTGCATACCGCCTACTCAGAGGTGATCTCTGCCTGACATACAAGGCCATGTCCAACCCAGAATCGATGGATATGCTCCACCTAAAGAAAACTATATCACCTCAAGCCACATGCTCCAGGGATCTAAACCTCACCACAACAATAAATAGGATGTGTTGGAGAGATAGATTCCTGTCCCAGAGACTTCCCATATTCTAGAACAAGATTCCAATATACATTAGGCAGAGGTCCTCGTTAACCCTCTTCAAGAGAAACTTTGATGACTGGATGGGAAACAAAGTTTACCCCAGGGACCACTTCAATGGCTCTGCTGGACAGAGGCACAGGGAACTAATCTAAGGGGGCATTGAAAGTCAACACATTCCGGGCTAGGCTTGTAAATGCCTTTGGACAGATAGCCTAGTACCTACCTATGAACCTATGATAAATGTAATATCTTTTTGGTGTTATTTCCAAAAGTTGCTGCAGATTGTCATAAAACAGATCAACTTTCTACTCTTCAACATCTGTAGTTGGACCGTAACCTTTCATCACTGAAATGATGAATGGCTTATCTGACTGAGATCATGCTATCATTTTTGGGCTAAAACCAAGCACTAATTTTGGAACCTGTCATCAACTTTGAGGGATACTCCATGTCTTCTGCAAGAGTCTTTACCACAGTAAAATATCTAATTATTATCTGATGCAAAAGATCCATTTCAGTTCACTAATTCCCAATATGCCAATATTTATTCTTGTCATCTCACCTTTAGCCTTTTCAGTTTTATTAGGAATGGTACATGATTTTTTGCAGTACTGGATTTTCCTTTTGTGTTGGACAACATACGCAAATGAACATAATTTTGCTTTTTCTCCATACACATAATAAACTCCAGCCCCATTTGTACTTCCCCTTTGCACTTGCAGAGCAGTACACTGGACACTTTTAAACCTGAGGGCCTCACCTTCTAATGTCCCACTGACATGTCTCTGTTTGCTTTTATGCATAGAACTTTAAGTGCTTGTGGCTAATTGAGTAGTACTTGAAACCTGACTCATACAAGTCACATTAAAAACACTTTGATAAATAGGAGCTATATCTTAGAATTGTATAAAGAGGCTACAGGGTTGTGAGGAATTCATCTTGGGCCTAGTCCGCACTAGCAGAAGCCAAATGTGACTTTTCAGGTGTTATTACATCTACTACAAGCAATGTACTATGTTAAGTATCTTTACTAATGCTGCTGAGGTGATGACTCTAAAAGGGACCATGTAGAAGGTGCAAGGTATTCTAGATTTTAGGTGCGATTTATATGAGTTTTAAAAGGGAATATATTCAATGTGTGTTTATTCCATTATGATGGGAGATAGCAACTCAGAGCCATTACCTATTTTGCTGAAAGTTTTATTAATGTGCAGTAAGTATTGGTAGTGTGACCTATGTTCTCTGCCAGGACAGCACCTTAATGGTGAGATCAGGACAAGAATTATTGTACAGTACATTGTGATGCATTTGTTTTTGTTCTGTAAAGTCATACACTAATGCCTTAAAGTGCTGGCAGTAGAATTATTGGCAGTTACCAAATTTAGCAGTTGTGTTGTAGGCAGATGATGTCTTAGACAGTATATACTTATTAGGTTTAGTGGTGGTTGCTAGTCCATACAGGAGTTTAATTAGATGTAAGGATTCAGACAGTTTGCATTTTCTGCTTGGGAGTAGACAATGATTTATTTTGTACAACATCACAAGCTTCTTCTGTCTCCTCTGTAGTACTTTTAGCACACACTTTGAAAAGTTATCCTGTCATTTGTAGCAACAAGATATTTTCTGTATGGGACAATTTATTGCTGTATTTAAGCCTTGTAAATTCATATAGTTGATTAAGTTAGGTTTTTCAAATAGCAATGGTTTTGTCTTCTTTTCATATAAAGCTAGCATACTTTGCTACAAACATTACACTGGATTAAATTAATGTATGTTCACCAGCCTTAATCATGACCAAATAATAATGTTCCCATTCTTAAAGGTTGCAGGACTGAATCGTTGAGAAAAAACAACAGTATATATTTACAGACTTCAGCAACCTATAGGCATCGCATCTTTTAATGTAGCCATTTGTAAAAGTGCCTACTTGTCGCAGGTCTAGATTCTGAGAAACTGCCATGTAACTTTGTACTTATCTAAGTTTATATATACATTTTATTTTAGTCTACGTAGTGCATTTTTACTTTGTCATTACAATCCTTTGAAAGAACTCTATAGGCTAAAGTTCCTAAAAGACAGATCTTTTTCTCCCCCAAAACAGTGTAAAACCACTCTTCTGACAGCTTGACCTCAGCTGCATGGAAAGTATTGGCATCAATATTAAAGGAAAGGACGTCAGAATATCTAGCAGATATAGTAACATAGGATTGCAGACATGATGCCCAGAGGCTCCAGAAGCTGTTGAAGACTGGGGCGGCGGGGTGACAGGGAAGCTTAGTGGTCTAAAAAGGGCAATAACTATTTACTACCACAACATAGGTTCACTTGGAGGACATTTTAAGCTTATCCAATTTCCATTTTGGTGCTTGAATTAACATTTCCTGATCGGTCTTACCTATCCCATGGCTGATATCACAACCAAATTGTCACATGGCTCACAACTCCAGTGTGCCACCCAACAACATCCCCTAAGGCAAGACAACATACTCAACACTTTAGTCATAGGTGACTCTATAGTCAGGCACACTGATGTGCAACTCACCAGGCTGAACAAGGAGAAAATTACAGTCAGCTGCCTGTTGGGTGCCAGGATCTGCCACATAATGCATGCACTCAAGCCACTCTACAACAAGCACAAATATGACACTGTCATTGTCCATGTTGGAGTGAATGACTTGCGATGTACCTCCCTGGACTACATGAAAAGAGACATGTAAGAGCTCTCGGATCATGTGGCCAGGCAGGTATGACCCTAGCCCTGAGTAGCATCCTGCCTTGGCCCAGAATGATACCACAGTATAAGGACAAAATGACTGACTCCAACAATTGGCTAAGCTTCTGGTGTCATTCAAAGTGGGTCCAGTATCTGTCTGCCTGGGATGACATGATCGACAGACCATGATGCTTTACAAAATGGCAACAAGACACCCACAAACGAGCCACGTCCTTGTAAAGTTAGGAAAGTTTAATGTTGTAAAGCAACACGCTATAAAAACTGCTTTTCGTCTTGTGGAATTATGAAACTTACTCAGACAAGTTACCAAAACAGTGAAAATGCATTTAAATAGTGCACATAGTTAAAATAAAACCTTAGATTGGTCCATTTCCCCACTCTATCACCTCCTTCAGTTACAATCACTAAATAGTCACAGGTTAAATGCAATTTATATACATTTACACTATGTTACAAAGTTAATCGGTTTAGTTCCTTCTATATAAAAACTAGTAAAAACTAATGAAAAGGAACTAAAAACAGACACTTATAAATACAAGTGAATAAATAGATATGAGTGAATAAATCGAAAACTTCAGCAACATAAACAACATCTAATTCTTTACTTATAAGTGCATGAAAGACTAAAATTAAAATTAAAATTAAAATATTGCTTGGGTCAATATCAATTATGTTTGTAACATGATAATGACAAAAGCACTAAAATCACATTTGCAATATTATCAAATATATAAATAAATAAATAAGATGTGTATATATATATATATATATATATATATATATATATATATATATATATATATATATATATATATATATGTGCAAATAAATATAGGTGTAAATAAATATAAATATATATAAAGTACAATACCTATAAGGATTATGTTATAATAGTAACAATACTAGTATAAAAATATAAGAATATGTGGAAAGCATATATAAGGTTACCTGGCCAAACTTTTTAATTTTAAAATACCTAAAATAGATATATAATCATTTAAGCCAGGATAGTGGCAAGCATCCAGTCGGATCTGCCAAATTAATTCTATTCTTTCTAGTAACAAAGAAGAAGGGCCTCCTCTCACATTAGTAGGTATTAGGTCTATCCCCTTAAAATAAAACTCGTGGTTGGGGTAGTCTCTAATGTGGTTTGCCAAAGCATTTTCATATTTGTTTTTGCTTATGCAGTATTGATGTTCATATACCTGCTCCCGTAGTCTCCTATTGGTCTTGCCGATGTAAAACGCAGGACTGGCTAGGTAGACCACTTGTTTAGTTTTACAGTCAGTTTTATGGTTGATGTCAAATCTTGTATCACCAAGAGAAAATGAGGATCCTATGTCCATAAATTTACAAAATTTACACGTTACATTTGAACATGCCCTTCCTGGTCGGGAACTGCTTATTGTCCCCTTCCAGGATCTCCTTTAAGTTGGCACCTCTTCTGTAGACAATTCTAGGTTTAGCCATGAATTTCTCCCTCAGTGTTAAATCATTAGTTAATAGGCTACAATTCTTTAATATAATGTTCTTTATGTTAGGAGCATCAAGGCTGTATGTACAAATGAAGTTAAACATTATTGGTGTAGAATTCTGTACAAAGGCCAAAGGTCCATTGGTAGGATTAGTGCACAAAATCGGCATGTAAAAGCCAGTATCTCTTATTTTGTACCTCCTCCAGCAAGTCCAACACCATCCTGAGAGTAGCCTCTTTTGGTGAACATACCTTTTAGCAGTTCACATTCAAACAAGAAGTCATCCCATCTTGTGGTCATGTGAGCTGCTCTGACCAGTTGTCCTTTTATAACTGATCGTTTTTGTGTTAGGGGGTGACAACTTGAGAAATGGTGGAAGTCATTGGAGTAGATCTCCTTTCTGAAAATTTTGGAGATGTAACACCCCATTCGTTTTATCCTTAACCAAGTCCACGTCGAGGTATGCTACTCTTTCCATACTAAAAGGAGAATGTAAATTGGAAGAATGTAGTAGTAGAATTGAAATATGTTATTAAATCTTGTGCTTTGGTTACATCACCTTCCAACAAAATGAAAATAACAGCCAAAAATCATGTGTAATAACAGATATTTTGGATAGACCAGTGTTTTCATTAGTTAACACAAATTGCTTCTCCCAGTACGGCATGACAAGGTTGGCGAAGCTGGCCCCACAAGGAGACCCCATTGCTATGCCAACCTTTTGGAGGTAAAACTTATTATTGAATGTCACAAAGTTATATGATAGGATTATATCCAACAATTCCCCCACAAGGTCCAATTCTTCACGTGGAGCTCCACTGGCACGGACTGATGCCAATGCCCACTCAGTACCTTCCACGTGAGGTATGGAGGAATAGAGGTCTTTGACATCCACTGTTAAAAAGTTATTCTCTGCACAAAAAGTTAGCTTACTTTGTTTATCCAGGAAGGACCAAGAACCCTTGCAAATTTGTCTTTCCAGCAAGACATGTTTTTTCATATAATAGTCAGCAACCTTTGCGCATGCATATGTTACACCATTCCTTGCATCAACAAGGGGACGCATTGGGGGGGGGGGTCCTGCAAATTCTTATGAATTTTTGGGATATTGAAAAAAATTGGGATCCTTGGAGCAGGCATAATCAAATAATTGTATAAATGAACGTCAATCCTAGATTCAATAAACATGTCATTAATAAAGGACTTGATGATGGAGTAGGCAACGTTCATTTCCCCTTTAATTACCTCCGCGTAAGTGTCATTTGTGGATGATCTTAGTCATCCTGACAATGTAGTCTTCCTTACTCATAATAGCCAAGCCTCCCCCCTTATCTGGTTGCATCATTCTTACTGGAGCTTCCTTCAAGGATTTAAGCATGTTTTTCTCTTCTTTGGTGGTGTTAAAACCTAGAAGGTTTAATTGTGCTTTCTGTTGCAATAAGTTTCGAATATCGAGTTCACACATCTGTTCATACAGCAACATAATAGGGTGCAAAGGGGGACTGTACACACTTGAAATGTAAAACTCAATTTTAATGTTATTATTCTGACCTAGCAATATATTAAGGTTTAAATTCCTAATAAAACTTTTGAGGTCAATTAATGTTCTACCGATGTCTGCTCATGAAGTAGGTACGGACGTAAACCCCTTTGACAACAGGTCAACTAATTCAGAAGCAATGTCAACCTTGGAATAATTAAAAAATTTAAAATCCAAGCTAGAATTCAAAATTAACTTACAGTTTGGAGACACAACGATATCCCCAGTCACTGGGGCAGAAGTTACGTCCTCCGGTTCCTGTTCTTGTTCGACTTCTTCTGGCCTTGGCCAGGGTTGTGGTTGAATGCCCTGTTCTGAAAATTTGTGACGTTCTTAGTCTGTACATCTTGTGGGTTTTTAGTATTTTTTGAGTTTGTACATTCGCTCCTCCACACGTCGGCCATTGTTCTGTTGTTATTATCATTATTAAATAAGGGTTGCTCTATGTCTGTTTCATCACACATAGTTTCACCTGTATTTCTCTCAAGCCCAGCTAGGTGATTGCCCTGGGATGGAGGTGGTTTAGGATAGGCTGTTCCCTGCTTACAGTCTTTTACGTCACGGTTAAGTTTTTAGACTTAGTTGTTTTCAGTTTTATTAAGTATTGGTCAATACTAGAGTAGATTCTTTCATAGTCAAACAGATACCTTTGAAAATCATGGTTGGTTTTAATGGCTTTGTCCATTGCCCCCTATTTCTTCAATCAAGATATTTATTGTGTCCTAATAATGTGTACACGAGTTCCAAAAGCTCGAACCCATGTTTGTCAAAAAGCTTAACTAAATCAGTATGAAACGGGGAGCCTTCAGCAAGGCCCGTTGGATATAGCCATGACCTAAGTCCCTTTGGAATGATTTTAAGTTGAATTCACTCATGAAAATACGCCATCTCCAATTGCAATTTTCTTAGTTTGACCAACTTTTGGTCAAATTGTTGTAGTTTAGTAGCTAAGTCACTACTCATGCCGACTGGGCCCTCCTGGATGCTTTCTTTTGATGTATCATCAAACACGAACGGTCTTTCGACCCAACTGCCTAATTCCAGGGTTCCAATAAGTCCACGTGAGTTGTTGTTCCCAGTTGGACTGATACCATTGCCAACTATATATACCGATATTAGTTTTACCACTGGTAATGCTTCCTACACCAGTTCGTTGTGTGGACTGTGTTGTTCTCGGTGAAAGCGCTGCATTTCCCAGGTTGTTAGAATTGATAGTAGAAGTATTTCCAGAGGGAAAGTTCCCAGGGGGTGAGGACATTCTCAAGCCAGCAGAAGTTCCGGCTTGTTCTTAGTTGTTGCAACCATTTGGTAACTAGTCAAGTCTTCTGGATAAAGTCTCCACTTTCTGGGTCAGGCACTCGATCAAAGCTGTTAAATTGCCAGTTCCTTCTGTTTGGCTTAGTTGAAATGGAGTGCTCGTAAAAGTTTCGGCAGCCATATGTCAACAAACTGTCAAAAACAATAACAAACTAACTCAAAAAAATGGCAACAAGGTGCCCACAAATGGAAACGAGCCACGTCCTTGTAAAGTTAAGAAAGTTTAATGTTGTAAAGCAACACGCTATAAAAACTGCTTTTCGTCTTGTGGAATTATGAAACTTACTCAGACAAGTTACCAAAACAGTGAAAATGCATTTAAATAGTGCACATAGTTAAAATAAAACCTTAGATTGGTCCATTTCCCCTCTCTATCGCCTCCTTCAGTTACAATCACTAAATAGTCACAGGTTAAATGCAATTTATATACATTTACACTATGTTACAAAGTTAATCGGTTTAGTTCCTTCTATATAAAAACTAGTAAAAACTAATGAAAAGGAACTAAAAACAGACACTTATAAAAACAAGTAAATAAATAGATATGAGTGAATAAATCAAAAACATCAGCAACATAAACAACATCTAATTCTTTACTTATAAGTGTATGAAAGACTAAAATTAAAATTAAAATATTGCTTGGGTCAATATCAATTATGTTTGTAACATGATAATGACAATGACAAAAGCACTAAAATCACATTTGCAATATTATCAAATATATAAATAAATAAGATGTGTATATTTATGTATATATATATATATATATATATATATATATATATATATATATATATATACATACACACGTGCAAATAAATATAGGTGTAAATAAATATAAATATATATAAAGTACAATACCTATAAGAATTTTGTTATAATAGTAATATAGTATAAAAATGTAAAAATATAGAATATGTGGACAGCATACATAAGGCTACCTGGCCAAACTTTTTAATTTTAAAATACATAAAATAGATATATAATCATTTAAGCCAGGATAGTGGCAAGCATCCAGTCAGATCTGCCAAATTAATTCTATTCTTTCTAGTAAAGAAGCAGGGCCTCCTCTCACATTAGTAGGTATTAGGTCTATCCCCTTAAAATAAAACTCGTGGTTGGGGTAGTCTCTAATGTGGTTTGCCAAAGCATTTTCATATTTGTTTTTGCTTATGCAGTATTGATGTTCATATAACAATTCCCATAGTCTCCTATTGGTCTTGCCGATGTAAAACGCAGGACAAAGTCTACACTTGGCTACGTAGACCACTTGTTTAGTTTGACAGTCAGTTTTATGGTTGATTGTCAAATCTTCTATCACCAAGAGAAAATGAGGATCCTATGTCCATAAATTTACAAAATTTACACGTTACATTTAAACATGGCCTTCCTGGTCGAAAATGGCTTATTGTCCCTTTCCAGGATCTCCTTTAGTTACCACCTCTTTTGTAGACAATTATAGGTTTAGCCATGAATTTCTCCCTCACTGCTGTATTATTAGTTCTTCTTCTTCTTTCGGCTTTTTCCAGTTAGTGGTCTCCACAGTGGATCATCCATCCGCTCATGATTGGCAGTGGAGTTTTTTTATCGTGCCAAGGTGCCAGCCCGGTACTCAACCTTCCACAGAAGGCACATGCATGCACACACTCACACCTAGGGCCAGTTTGGAGTGTCCAATCCACCTATAGCATGTCTCTGAGATGTGGGAGGAAACCGGAACACTCGGAGGAAACCCACATGACCACAGGGAGGACATGCAGACTCCACACAGAAGGCACCCTAGCTGACAATCGAACCGGAGAACCTCTTGCTGTGAGGTGGCAACACTAACCACTGTGGCTGCCCTGTGTTGTATCATTAGTTAATAGGCTCCAATTCTTTAATATAATTTTATTTATGCTAGGAGCGTCAAGGCTGTATGTAAAAATGAAGTTAAATGTTATTGGTGTAGAATTCTGTACAAAAGGCCAATGGTCCATTGGTAGGGCTAGTGCACAAAATCAGCATGTAAAAGCCAATATCTCTCTTATTTTGTACCTCCTCCAAGTCCAACACCATCCTAAGAGGGTAGCCTCTTTTGGTAAACATACCTTTTAGTAGTTCACATTCAAACAAGAAGTCATCCCATCTTGTGGTCATGCGAGCTGCTCTGACCAGTTGTCCTTTTATAACTGATCTTTTTTGTGTTGGGGGTGACAACTTGAAAAATGGAGGAAGGCATTGGAGTAGGTCTCCTTTCTGAAAATTTTGGAGCTGTAACACCCATTAGTTTTATCCTTAACCAAGTCCACATCGAGATATGCTACTCTTTCCATACTAAAAGGAGAATGTAAATTGGAAGAAGACGATGCTTTGCCTGAGATGGTCTGTACCTGTCGTCCCTGGGATTCAGGTTACTGGCTAAGGGTCTTGCCATCGCTATAGTTCCTTTTTTAGGCAAAATTCAAAGGAGAAAGGACAAAACCACAACCATAACAGGTGCAAGCATACAAAATCTGAAGGGAATGCTACTCAATGCTAGAAGTCTAAGCCTCAAAATGCACTCTCTCAAGGCACTCCTAAAAATGAAGAACATTGATATCTGTGCAGTAACTGAGACCTGGTTCAAGGCTCCAGAGAGCACCCCTGCAATACCAGGCTACAACTCTTACCACACTTTTCGGCCACCAAACCAGGACCAAACACTAAAGGTGGAGGAGTGTTCATATTCACCAAGGATATTCACACCACCAGGCTAGTTGCCCAACACAATGCATCTGAAATTCTCCAGGTCCAACTAACACTAGGTAAGACTGCAATCCAAATTGTAGCTTGCTACAGATCCCCCACCATGCCCCAAGATTCTCACTACACCTTTCTAAACATACTGGAAAATATTAAGATACAACCAAACACCCTAATACTGGGTGATTTCAACTACCCTGACATTAACTGGGAAAACTACTCGTGTACCAACACCTTTGCCCAACAGTTCTTGGAATTCATAAATTCCAATGCCCTTGATCAACTAATCCATAGTCCCACCAGGGGCTCCAATATCCCAGACCCGGTCATTACCATCATCATGGGAAATCGATGCTCCACACTTATGGTCACCCCCTTGTTGGTCAGGTCTGACCATAAGTTAATCACCCTTGACATCCACATCCCTCCCCTACCCCCCAGTAAGGAAGCCTCTGTAAAAAATGTCTCCAAAGCCAACTTCATGCTACTCAAGTCAGAAGTGACAAACTTCATGACACCCATGCAGATGGGAACTGAAAGTTTGACTGCTGAATCCTACACTAAGACACTGTATGAGCACATCCACTTGTGCATGAATTGTGCCATCCCAAATAGAACCAAGACGCTCGCCTCCAAAAAAAGGGAAGCCAATATGGTGGTCTATTGCCATAAACAAACTGTTGTAGAAAACAGGAAAATCCCTGGATACAAAAAAACCCCTTACCAGCCTCAAGTTTTGTTGGGAGGGTGGCTTAATGGTTAAGGGGTTTGCCTTACAAGCACAAGGTCCAGGGTTTGAGTCTCACAAGGGATAATTGGCTAGGCTTACAATGGTTCGCAAGGGCAGTTAGCCTAGTACTAACCTATGAACCTAGTAAGAAGCTGAGATCCCTCATAAAATCCTCCAAAGCTAGTTACAAAAATAAAATTACCAAAGATTCCAAAGACAGCCACAAGGCATTCTATACCTATGTCAAGAATCTAAATGGCAATGCTCAGATCTGCTCTGAGCTACAACAGAATGTCATTAAATATACTGATCCCAAGGATATTGCCAATATCCTGGAAGACCAATTCAGTGCCAACTTCACCCCCCTCTGACCCCCTAAAGGGCCCATCTCAATACTGGAAGATTGCCAAATTCCAGTAATAACGGCCACACAGGTAAAATGTGCACTCGCCAAAGCTAAGAATACAGCATCCATGGGACCAGATGATATCCTGGGCTGTGCACTACATGAACTACAAAATGAACTGGCACCTCACCTAAGTGTCATGTTTAATCATAGCCTCACCTCAGGATTCATGCCCACTTAGTGGCACACAGCTACAGTTATCTCACTCCAGAAGGGGGGCTCCACCTTGGATCTTGGGAACTACTGCCCCATCAGTCTGACGAGCATGATCTGCAAGGCCAACTGGAAAGGCCACAGAAATACCACACTAAAAGAATCAGATGCCTAAAGCAGATGCCCTATTCTGACCATCTGAAAAAACTCCAGCTATACTCTGTCACATATAGTCTATTCAGAGGTGATCTCTGCTTAACATACAAGGCCATGTCAAACTCAGAGCTATTGTACATGCTACACTTATAGGAATCCCAATTCCCTAGAGCCACACACTCCAGGGATCTAAACCTTGTCATCACAATGAACAAAACATGCTGGAATCATAGATAAACTTACTAAGCTGGGCATTAATCCCTACATCACTCGATGGGTTGCCAACTGGCTTACTGACAGAACCCACACTGTAAAATTAGCCAACTCCAAATCCAGCACCAGACAAGTGACAAGTGGAGTATCTCAGGATTCAGTCCTGGGACCGCTCTTGTTTGGCATCTACTTCTCTGAAGTACAGGCCAACAACTAAGGGACTCTGGCTAACAAAGTTCGCAGATGACTGCAAACTGGGAGCCATTATTGAATCCCCAAATGATGTGGATATTCTACAAAAGGGCCTTAAAGAAACAGATGCTTGGTGCCAGAGCCATGGGCTCAAGCTCAATGCCAAGAAATGTATAGTTATCCCCTTTGGGGAAAAACATGTACCCGTGAATTACCACATAGGTGGCAGTACACTAAACACTGAAAGTGTGATAAGAGACTTAGGGACACAGGTGGACAGTGGTCTCATCTTTGATAATCACATCGCCACAACAGTTAGGAAATCCTTCTATGTGGCACACCTCATCACTAAGGGCTCTTCATCCAAAAAAAAGGAGGTCATTGTCCCACTGAACTCATCCCTCATTAGACCCATTATAGAATACAACACCTCATTTGGTATGTACCTCTCAAGACAATCGCAACTGGAAAGGCCACAGAAATACCACACTAAAAGAATCAGATGCCTAAAGCAGATTCCCTATGCTGACCATCTGAAAAAACTCCAGCTATACTCTGTCGCATATAGTCTATTCAGAGGTGATCTCTGCTTAACATACAAGGCCATGTCAAACTCAGAGCTATTGTACATGCTACACTTATAGAAATCCCAATTCCCTAGAGCCACACACTCCAGGGATCTAAACCTTGTCATCACAATGAACAAAACATGCTGGAGGCATAGATGCCTGACCAAGAGACTCCCCATACTCTGGAATAGACTGCCCTTGACGATTGGATGGGGCATAGGAAATTCACCCCGGGGATCATGTCAGTCACCCTGCTAGACAGGGGTCCAGGGAAGTAAATATTGTGGGAAGAAATAGCCAGGGAATTGTTATGGCTAGGCTTGTATAGGCCCTAGGGCCGATAGTGTAGTACTGACCTATGAACCTATAATTGTATATTAGCCCTAGTGAGAATAAATGTGATCACACTATAGATAATTTGAGGGGACCTATGTAAGGGATGCAGCATTTAGGAACTGCCTCTATCTATTAGTGGCACGAGGGACTATCCTGGAGTACATTTTCTATTACCCATCCTTAGATCCAAGTTGCATTTGAATATGGACTGGGATGAGCTTTTTTTACTTGAATGGATAGTCTGTTCTGTCTATTTATCCATCTCTCCACAACATTCAGTTTAGATATCTAGACTGAGTATTTCTGATGCCATTTGACTTGCTGACATTCAGTAGGTCCATCTGTATTAGGTCAGAGGATGCCTCGTATGCCAGACACATCACCTCTAAGCACTCTGTAGGATACCGAGTATAGTGACAAATCTTTGAGGTTGTCCATGCAAGACCTATTGTTTAGAACTTGTATCCTTTTAGTATGATATCTCTGTGGGAATTCCAATTGTTGCATGGGTCTGGACAGATACATGCCAAAGTAGGCATTATACAAAATGACTGACTTAATGAGGGCTTTGCAAAGGGGGACAATAACATCTCTGTATCTAGTCACAATCAATTTGTTTATAAGTTATGCAATATAGAAAGACTTTCTTATGACTCTGGGCACATGTTGGTCAAAAGTTAGGTCACTGTACACACAAATTCCCAAATGGCAAACAACTGGGTCACTTCTCAGGAGGCATTGTCAATTTGGCAGCTCCCTGGAGTAGATGACTTCCCAAAGGATACGATAATGTATTTCTTTGAGTTTAGTTTCAATTCATGATTCCGGCACCAGTTACTGTTTGGGACAAACCTTCTTGCATGATGGTTAAGTCATTTGGGGATTCAATAACTGCTCCTAGTTTGCAGTCATCTCAAAGTTAGTCACACAAACGTCTTTAGTATTTCCTTTTACTTTTGAGATGCATTTACTAAACAGGAAAAGTCTCAACACCGAACCCTGGGAGACACCATTGGTGACTGGTCTCTTCCCCTGTTTTGATCTCCTGCATCCTGTGAGCAAGCATACATGTATATGTTCTTTGATTCACCTTCCTGATTGTATTAACCTAATTGTATTAAATTATATTGCTTGTATAATAAAGCACCACTAGTTAGAATGAGTTTTAAATTTGTAGTTTGGAACAGTCTTCTAGTAAGCAATGAAGGACAATGTATGAACCAATAATGACAAAACTTCCCATTTCAGAAAATTTCAACCATAAATGGCCACTCATACTTATGTCAGTACAAACCACCAATATCAGTAAATATGCAAAATCTCTGCAGAAGTAAGTCATCTAAATAATTCCACATTAAAGCGATCTGTAACTAATGAAGAGGTTGCTGCTAGCAAACAACTTTATATTTCATTGTTTCATCTACAAATAAAGTACCTGTTGCACTTGAAGAATAAATTGCTTGTGCTACATTAAAAATTGATAAGCTAGCATTTTTGCAATGGGGAATGGATGACAAACTGATAATGAGTTCATAGTTACTAGGTAACTCCTCCAAAGGAGGACATTCATAGGACTGCAGCATCCACTCCCATTAAAGTATAACACAGGAAAGTATCAGTGATCTATCTGCATACTGTGGGAGTAGTACCCACAGTCTTCTGCATTAAAAGCAAGTATACTACCTGTTGTGCTACTAATAATGCAAACAACTTAGCATAAGTAGCATTAAACTTCTCTTCCCTTGAAGCTTTCTGCTCCTTGTAAAGTCCACTTGACAATCAACTAAATCTCTTAGCTTTGCAGCACAAGAAATCTGGAAAAAGCCAAAATGTATTTGGGGAGCAAAGGCCCAAAACCAGGGACATATTTTAAATATTGCTTGTATAATCTTGGAAAGTTACTTGTGTTACCATGTGTTTTGTGAAAGATAGGAAGACTGAAACTTAAAGAGCTATCATTTAGTGAATTTGGTTCTTACTGATTTGCCAGAAAAACACAAATTTTAAGTGGAACAGACCAAAAGTATGAGCCAAATATTCTGTGAAAATCTGGATAGTGGAGAGCTATGGACTCAACTCCCTGAATCACAAGTGGTGGTATGGGTAGAGAAGTCAGGCTCTTGCTTGAGCCTGAGTAACACTAACCACCAGGTATACCTAACTGGGGAGTTACACACACACACACACACACACACACACTCACACACTCACACACTCACACACTCACACACTCACACACTCACACACACACACACACACACACACACACACACACACACACACACACACACACAATACCTCCTGCAAATAAAAGAACAAAACTCCCTTACCGGCATGACTCTGGCAGCATCAACGGAACAGTGGCAGCATAACTCCTGTAACACAGAGCAATAAGAGAAAAAGAACAGCTGGTTTAGTTAGTTTAACTTCCGTGTGTGAATCCACATTAGCGTGAAAACCCCACTTCATTAATTTTTCCTGACAGGTCTTGCAGTTGTAAAAGTGTGTGGGGGGGGGGCTCCCCCTCCCCCTGGCTCTATGGTTCTGGCACTCATGATGATGCCTCTGTAAGAGGACAGCTACAACAAACAACCCTGAAAGAGTTCAACAACTGCTTCACAGTGGTCTTAGATCAGAAAAGGACTAGGGATATCCCTTTAACAGACTAGAACACAACTACAGTGTCATACAACAGTTTAGTGTTGTGAACAAATTAGAAAGTGCTGGACTGACTTTATGTTGGTAGTATGTGTGTAAAATGCTGGCTAGACAATAGAGCACTATAGTTCTTAATAAACCTGGGTTGATGAAATGGGGATACTGCATGGGTCGGCACTAGGGCCAGAAATGGTTGATGTCTTTATAAGACACACTGCAGAATGTTTGGTGGTAATATTATAAAAGACTGATATGCAATTAAGGTTTAGAAAGGATGAGAACAGACATAGAAATGCTGGCTGTGTGATCAGAAATATGACAGCTTAGATATAATGCAATACTAAACAGTCTGGTAGCAAAAAAGCAACATCCACAAAAATAATGAAAAGAACTACGAGAAGTTTACTCCAGTCACATGAGGACATAAAAGCAAGGCAAGTTAACAGGAAAGAAGGTTAATCATTTTTAAGAATCAAACAGAGAAAAGCACTTTTAAATTATGAGACTTATAAGTGCAAGCCCTGGAATAGTGTGACCACGTGCAAAAATGGAGATTACATATATAATGTCGGAGACTGATGTGTCTCAGGGCAGTCCTCTTTCTCCAAGGTATGGCAATTTCAGAGTTGCGCTATATAAACAGTAGGTTGGGGGTATAGTCCATCAACACTTGGGAGTGGATGGGGACATGGCCCCTGAAGAACATGACTTTATAGGAGAACAGCAACTGTTAGCTTTCACAGTGCTCTTGTAATTTTGCTGATTTTCTCTCTGTCACGCTTTTTTTTTTTGTCTCTAAATTACAGTAGGGTCACAAGTGAGTGAGAGAGAGACATCATCTTTGGAAAGAAGAAGCTATTATACAATTATATACACAGTTGCAAGACACTCCTTCTTATTAAGTACTGTGTACAGATCTGGATAAATTATTATTCAGAAAAAATATAGATGAAAAGAGAACTCCGAGGAAGACAACATATATTTTGTATGGTAGATACTACAGTTGTACAGTGACTAGACTAAATGTGTTGCCTTGCAGAATTAAAGAAGTAGGCAGAGTTGGACAAGGTACAAACCCCTACATTCCACAAGGGAATCTGTAGAGACCAAGTGGGCATCACACATTAATAAAGTTAGATGTGAAAAAACATGATGGGCTACAACAGAAATGAAAGCTGTAAAATAAAAGATGCAACATTTCAAGGAATGCTACTTTTAAGAGCTCCAAAACTTCACATCCCATAAACCCAGTGTGAAAAAGGAAAAAAAAAAAGGTTTCAGAATAAAATTAATTAAATTTCTTGACCTATGAATAATGCAGCTTCTGGAGATTACATCATAAGAAATTTATTTAAAAAGTACTACTGTTGCCCAGCTTCTCCATAACAGTTGGAGGGATAACCAAAGAGTGATTTGTGGAGATTATTCCCCTGTCCCCTCTAACGATGGGACTAGGCAGATGCTTGTACATTAGTGAAATGTATAAATCATCCCTGTACCCACATACCTAAACAATGGCATGCCTTCCTATCAGAACGGTAACGACTGGCATCATGCATTACAGAAAGAAGGGCAGACTGACAGAGTATCCTGCTTTATTTTTGTGAAATTTCGAAATATAGTCCTTAACATATGAAGATGCATTGAATGAAACAAAGGAATGAGCAGGTATCCAAGCTCTTAACTTCAGGCACTCTTAGCCTTTATGCAAGTGACAGTCTTACCTGCAGAAAAATAACAATATAGGAAAGAGAAATAACAGCGTCAAAATATTGGATTGATCTATTTTATTTTTTTAACCGCAATCAGAAGAGATGCCCACAGATCACTGACACAGAGATGGCACTTAACTTGAAACACAACAGATGTATTCACAGGCAGTCACTGAAACATTTAAAATGTATTGATGAAGCTAACAGCTCAAAAGATGTGGCTAACCAAAATGTTATAAAAAACAGAAATAAAAAAATGACATACTGCTAGAGCTTCCAGTCAGTAAATAAAGACATTCAAACAGTAAGTGCTTTCATCTTATAAATGATGTACAAACAAGACTCATCAGATCCAGTCTGATGAAGTCTTGTTTGTACATCAGTCATTAGATCAGATTAAAGTGCTTAGTGATTTAAATATCAGTGTTTACTGAGTTGAGGTTCCAGAACTATTTTTATTTATTTAAAAATATTTGTCATCCCTTTGTGTAAAACATATATACCATTAGACAGTAACAGTAGAGATTACACCGTGTGGTAGGGTGGAGACATGATAACTAATGAATATGAAAGTTAAAGTTATTTCACAACTTGTGCATCCAACAATATGGAAAGGTTAATAATAGATCCTGCTACTGGCTAACATAGAGACCACTCTACTGAAGAGAAAACCTTAAGTAATATAAATTCTGAAAAATTCTGCTGATTTTAACATATCTTTAATACAAAAATGAACTAGAATGAATGTAACTATACACAAAAATGCCACTAGTTAAAACATAAATATGTAAAAGCTTTAATGTTTGTTGCATTTTTCATTCTGTGTAATGTTCATGTATGCATCATTTCTTTTCTGAAACTGCTTGTGGCAACAAATGCACATTTCTGAGCAGTATTCCAAATGCAAGCAAAGAATTAATAAAACCTTAAGACCCTGAAGGAAAATCATTTAGTTGTGGGAGAACATAGCTGTAAAAAATCCAGTGCAAGGATACCAAACTGCACCTGATGTTCAAAGCAAATTGGTTCAGAAATAAGAAACCAGGATTCTTAGCAAGTCTAAAATAAACCACTTTACCCAGATCAGGCATGACAAAAACATAAGCTGCATATGTGCTATTACACTGCCTTGCATAAGTCATGATGGCAATTAATACCTTTCATTTACAAAGGTTATGAAGCATAATCAATCTATACTGATGTAAACTGCCATGCACAATCAAAAATCAATCAAGCAAACAAAACAAACAAAAATATGTCTTGTCAACAGAACTAAAAAAAAACAACTTTGTGGTAGGCATCTATTAATTCACCAATATAAAATTAATTTATCCTGTAGAATGCTCCATGCTTTACTAAGAACAGTAAACGAGTGCCAGACTTAACTAGACTGAGTTGCTCTTGTGGTTGCTAGGTAATTAAAATTACCTCTCAAGCTTCACTCGAGTTATTTTTAATTATCTGCAAGCACTCAGAGAAATAACTCTGTCATTATTCCTGGCTTTCATCTGTTAGAACTCATTACTGCCACTCAGTGCTTTATTGCACTTCATGGACCCTGAGTACTTGTAGGGATAATGCCTCATGCAGTCTGTGCAGCTTGTGACAGGGTCATTGAAGCAGATGGACAGTGAGGGTTTCACAAGGTACTCCATCCACATGTGCATAGGTGGGGAAGGGGTGGTGGTAAGAACAATTATTCCTGGCTTGTTTGGCATCAGTTTATGAATAAATGTTCCTCTGATCTAATATCTGGAGCACCTCTTTAGATTTGCAACATCACTTCTAGTTTATTAAATGGTTCTAGATCTCTGTTTATCAGGACCAATGGACTAGTACAGTAAACAAAATACTAGCTATTTGCAACACTCAGTGGGAATGACTACGTATCAGGCAGGACCTAAATACAAAGAAAGAGGGAGGGATGTCATGTATTTGCAGTTAGCATGCACATCCCTATGTATTTTATACTTCCTGCAGGATAAATCAAATGAAATGGCAGGGACCTAATGCATTATGAAACCATGCAACCCTTATCTGAAGGACTCTCCAAGCTTTAGACTTGCATCACCTTAACTGATCACTAGCACCATATGTATAAAGCATTGTTATACAAATTAAACTGATGATTTTCACAGAGCACAGTCTGGGGGAATGTCTTGTAGCTTAATGTAAATGTCAACTGTGTGGACAATAAGTGCTACAAACATATGAATACATAAATGAGCTTATCTATTTTACTGGCCTACAGTGTTTCTATCACAGCTGGCACAAACTGGCTTTACTTTCCTTGTTTATTTTTAATGCATCTGTTATTACATTTTACTTTCTTGCAGCTTGTAGCATAATGTGTCTGTGATGTGACTGCAGTACGTTTTAAACTGGAATATGATTAAATTGATATAAAAATGCTTGCAGAAAATGATGAAACTAATGTAAGCATACAATCTAGTGCTGACAGTAACACAGGGGTATGAAAGCTAATTTTAAAGTTTCATTTTCTCAGCTAAGATAGAGTTTGCTCTTACATTCATATTTTATGGGAGTCTGCTCTCCACTACTTACATTCTTGTCTAGAAAGAGCACACGCCTTCCCAGTGGTAGCTTGTATGTGAGAAGGTTGTTAACAGATGGCATCTGCTCTCATGATAAATATATTCTGTGAAATACCAAGATAAGCCTTACATAAAATATACAGAAAAGCTGTAAGACTTCTAACAAAAATATTTGGTAATAAAACTTAAACTGTTAATGTAAGCTGATCAAATGAGGATTCTGTTGTCTCATCTGTGCCAGAACTCTTCAGTTACTAGTCAACAGATAAGCAATGAATGCCTGTGCAGTGCTAAGTTTCAAGGGTAGAGTGGTCACTGTGTGAAGAGCTGCAAAAATAAGTTGTATGTATTTTGCGCTGAATATCAATGTCAGTCCGAGCAAAGAACAGCATAAATTAGAAGTGTTGTGATAATGGGAAAAACAGTGTTAGACTGCTCTACAGCTGAAGGCGCAATATAGTAGGGCATGTGACCAGAGTGATATGTCATAACAAAGGCAGGCTAGCATGGCTGAGTCAATGTGCATGAACATGTAATGAACACTACATACCTGCATCTTATGTTCGTTCACTACAAGAATGGCAGTATAACAGGCACCGACGGGCCACTGTGAGTGCACACAGATAAGTGCCAGTGCTGTTAATCATACAAATGGGGAGATACAAATGGAGGAAAGGAGACAGCAGCAAGCAGAAGAAATCACACAATGGTAACTATAAAGAATAATAGGTGGTAGGAGGAAGGGTATTTTTTACCAAGAAAAGAGCCTTTTTATTGATACAGAAAATGTAAGGGTAGGTGGGGAAGTTAGTGAGTAAACATTGTTGGTGAAATAAAGGCATAATAATGGGTTCATAGTGTTTATTAGCCTAACAATCACAAGGGGCTTTTTAAGCATAGCCATGCATCCCAAATTTCTGATAAGTTCATATACCCTTGATAAGTGTAAGCATGGGCCTGGTAGATGAACCATTTACAGGTTACCTGTGTCCATTAGAGACATAGGTGCCAAACCAGGGATGAATTTCTGGTTTCCCATCCAATTGTCCAAGTTGCACTTGAACTGGGTTAGGGAGGAACTCTGCTTCACATGGACGGGCAGCCTGTTCCATATACAGGGTAGTCTCTTGGATACATACCTGTCTCTCTAGCAGGTCCTATTTATATCACAGGCAAGGTTTAATTCTTTAGAACAGGTAATTCTGGTGCTGTTTGTTTGTGGATATACAAGAGGTCCATCAGAGTGGAGTATGACAAAATCCATCCATCTCTTTGCTAGATACCCTCATTTCCTCTTAACTTTTTCCTGTTTATCCCATATTGTATTCACAGATTGTCTTCTGCTTATATGTCCCTGAATCACCATAATATGTTTTCTTTGACCTTCTCTGCAGTTGTAGCTACTTTGACCTCTGCCCTGATGCCCTCATTTCTTAATTTTTCCCAGAATGTCCCTGTACATAGCCCATACTAATTATACCAATGTTTCTGGTACTTTGAGCTACTGTGGGACTGCCCAATTCAGTGTATCCTAGGACAGACAGAACAGTATATGAGGACTATCTGGGTCCTCATGGGTGTGACCTTGTCATAAACTTGCTACAAGTCTAGGAATACACAGTTTGACTCTTTAATCATTTCTATTTTCTTTCAACTATCTATCTCTCTGCAAATATTTGGTCAGCTGCAGTGCATCCCAATCTGAATGTGAACTGCTCATCTCCTATCTTACTTTCAACTGCTCTGTAGATTTGTTTTCAATAACCCTCTCCAGCGCTTTCAGCATGACAGGAGTTTGATACGTCTGTACTGCCTACTGTTGTGAATGTCCCCTTTGTTCTTGTATAATGGTACTAGTATGCATATTATTCAGTCCTCTGGGATGGGCCTTTCTCTCTATGCAGCTACGAGTGACCTCAAGAACCATTTCTCCATTATCTCACCTAACATTTTGATCATATCTTCTTTGACTTCATCTGAGCCTGCTGCTTTTTTTCCTAAGTGTTATTCTTACTTCTTCTGGGGTGGGCTCCTCCTCTTCTCTCATGGTAGGCTGTGTCTGTGGCAGTACAGCTTCTGTGGAGTTTTCTTCATTCAGAAATTGCTGAAAGTACTCCTTCCATCTTCCTTTGATGTCCTGTGGACTGCTGAGCATGTTGTTGTTGGCATGCCTAATTAAGGGTGTTCTTTACCTTTCTATCTTTGTCTTGCAAACTGAGGAGTTTCTTTGTGCCATCTACCGAGTCACCTGTCAAAAGCTGGTAGAGTGCCTCTGATGCCTTATTTTTGCCATAGCAACTCCTCTCTTACCCTCTTTGTTAGCTATTATTCCTTCTAGCCTGGTTAGTCTTTTCAATCTCACACTATTCTTGCATCATTTCTTTCTTATGATGTCTTACTGGACATCTGCATTCCAGCACCAGCTTTCCTTATGCACCTTGATTCCATTCCTGGCTCAGCTGCATATCATTCTAGAGTCCTCATGCATGTTGTTTTCAGGTGCTACTATTCTTCTTCATCTCCACTATTTCCTCTTTTCCTGAGGTGTTAGAGCCCTAAGTAATTTTTGAACACTTTCTCTCCATTCAGCTTGCAGGGCTTCAGCCTATTTCTGATCTTAGAGCCTTCTCTGACCACTGCTTACAGCTGACTGTGGCAACCAGTGGATTATGCTTTAGGATGACGCTTTCACTAGAGATTGACTTTTCACTGGTTCTACCTGAATGAATGCCCTTTCTTTACTAGGGGGAAGTTTACCTTAGTAGAATGTTGGCTACTTTTATATGTGATCTTGTGACTGTCTCTCTTACTAAACCATGTGTTGGACACCATTAATCCCTCTTCCATTCAGAAGTCTGAAATGGCGCCTCCTTCTATATTTGTGCTGTCTCACCCAGGTAGTCCTCATGTCTTGTTCTGTCCGTCTCAAGATGTGCATTCAGGTCACCGATTATCAACAACAACTCATGCTGTCATGCTTCAGCTAGTACATCCTGCAACTACTGTCTGAATGGACTCTTTTCCCCTCCATTTCAACATTGCTGTGGGCATGGGCTAAGATTATGGAGACTGCCTTATCCTTACACCGGAGTCTGAATATACAGAATATAGGCCTTTCACTGACATGTGACGTACTCAAAAAGCGAGGTGATAGTATGTTACATCTCTTCACAATTTCATTGAACCATGTTTTTTCTTTTTTCCAAAATGGGGAGTGATCACAGAAAAAATGCATTTAGAGAGCAGGTATTCTCATGGTTTTGAATGTATGTTTTTTCTCAGTTTTATATCATTATCTCGGATCCTGGTACAGAAGAGAATTGGTGATCCCGTGTTTTTTTCTCTGATCTGTGAACCTGTTGATGATTTTTTTTTCTTTGTTGAGGGATTGATAGTCAATGCAATGACACACATTTGGCACACAACTAACTGAAAAAAATAAAATAAACTGAGCACACATATTGTTGAAAACAACCCCCCCCTCCCCCAAAAAAAAAATGTTTGTAGGGGACATGCTGCCAGCATCCTTCAAATTTCTGCTAAAATATAAACACCTTCTCTGACATTGCATAAGAGAGGAGAAAATAAGATGTTTAACAAAGCAATGGTTATTCCATTTTTTATAGTACTGTTGAATTAAAGCAACTACATTACTGTTTGTGTAGAATTAATTTTCAGATGCCAGTAGAGTTTTCAGTAGTGTAATCTAATTTTCCAGCTTCCATTTCTATTCATTTTTCTAATGTCTCAAGATTGTAAAAGAATTTTAAAAATGTTCACGTTTTTGCAGGTCTAAGGGCACTGTTATGATCATGTCTGCAAACAATATAGTCAAGTTCATAAATACCTTGACACAACTCAGTTTTTCCCACATAGAAGGTCTGATGAGAAACAGCTTGCAAGATGAAATTTAGTAGGTGTTATGGTTGTAATATCCTGCACTGTTTAAAACTTTTTTATAATTTGCAGCGGTAATGTTGTCAATTACCTTAATAAAAGTACATTGATGACATGCTTCACATTTAAGCAAAAATATTTTTTGTCTTTTCTTAACTTTCCCACTACCATAACATTATTATCTAAAATACCTTTGATATTTCTAGCTTTCTTATATGTAAAATAGATTTTAAGCCTAATTTATCTGTCATTTCATTAGAGATGATAGTGACATTCCAGTTTTTAACTGTGGATCACTTTAATTCCCCAATAATATGAGAAAAAAGGAATAACAATTATTTTGTTAAACATCTTCTTACAGTTGTTAATCCCAAATAATTGTTTGTTTCTATTACATTTTAAAATAGGAATACATATGACATACCTATCCCCAATATCTCATCAGCCAGGCTGTATAATAAATCCTTTTATATCCCCTATCCAAAAACATTTCTTTTTAAAATAGCAGTTCATGAAAAAATGTTTCGCCATCCAATGTAATATATGACACCTGAATCTGACTTTTCACTAGACCCCTCTTCTGTCAAAAAGGATGACTTCTCCCATTATGTGTATGACTGTTTGAAAAAGTAAATTTTACTTAATTTGTCTTTTGTTATAGCAACATCCAAAAGGTTAACAGACCTTATTGAATGTTATATATAAAATTTAAAAAGTTAGTAGTATTTTCCAAATATCAAAAACACTTATTTAATGAGCTGTCTAAATAATAAAAAATGTAATCAAGGTAATATAAAAACATTTAGATATAATAAATATTCATATTCCCAATATCAAAGAACAAGGTTGGCATATATAGGAGCTGAAGCAGACTCCATAGCCACACCACTGCTCCAGTGAAAATAATTTCCCTCAAAAATAAAATAAGTTTTTTTTTAAGCTAACCCATATAAATGGTTCAGTCTACCTAATGGTGTCAGCTTATGACATTGTGCTATTAATAAAAGTCCCAACAAAACATTTCAATTGTGTGTGTGTGTGTGTGTGGGGGGTAAGTACAGCTGTGCAATAACTTACCATAACAACAGATGTCCCACTGACCTCTGTTGCAGTATTCTTAACAGATGGGTTGTAGCTCATTGACATCCAGCTATGGCAACAAAGCTTTACCTTCTTAGGGTGTACACTGGGAGATGATCTCAGCTTGCAGGCATCAGTGTATAAAATCGGATATATGTATGAGATCCTCAGACTATCACCAAGCCAGCAGTGGTCTGAAGAAAACCAAGGAGAGAGATAGGTTGGCTTAGTTTGAAATGGGTAAGCAAGTTCTCCCTCAGAAAGGCTGCCAAATCCTGTGATAACTGAGTGCATGCCTGTGTAAGGTATAATGTCTGAGCCAATAAGGAGAAAAGAGAAGGGGGAGAAGGTGGAAGAAATACTGCAACAGTGATCAGTAGGACATCTGCTGTTATGGTAAATTCTTGTATAACTGTAGTATGTCCTGACTGAGTCACTGTTGCAGTATTCTTAATGGATGGATGATTCCCAGAGGTGTACAGAGAGAAGGATGAGAGGCTTAAGAGGAAAATGTGAATAAGGTGTTGAAGAGGCCAAACAGAACAGTTCTGGCAAATACTGCCCTGGACCAGGAGAAGGTGTCTAGCTTGTAGTGATTTGTGAAGGTATGAACAGATGACTAGGTGGCTGCTTCTAAAATGGACCTGGTATCCATCACCCTTGTAGAAGGCACCTGATGAAGACACTGCTTGAGTGGAATGTATTTTTGGCCACAAGGATAAATGTAGCTGAAGCAAATAGGCTTTCAGTTCCAGGAAGTAACAGACTGTTTGAAAAATGGTTGTTCTAACCTGGAATCCATAAAAGAGAGGAACAACTGATCTGTTTTTCAGTTATCTTTAGTTTTCTCCAGGTGAAACCTCAATTGTCTGTGAATGAATAGTCTTCCCTTCTCTATTTTGAGGGGTTGGGGAAAAAGGCGGGTAAATTGATTGCTTGGTTGAGGGGAAGCTCACTAACCACTTTTGGCATGAAAGATGGACTGGCCCTGAGGCCTAACTTGTCTTTGTGGAAGATGAGGAAGACTGGAAAAGCCATGAGAGCATGGAGTTCTGAGACCCCGCAGGTTGAAGTCAAGGTCAGGAGGAGCACTGTTTTCTAAGTGCAGAATTTTAGTGTAGCTGGCATAGCCAATTCAAAAGTCAGCTCTTCCAAATCAAAATTAGGGTCCCAAGGAAGGGTGGTAGATATCCTTGGGGGTTTAAACTATAAAAGTCCCCTCAGGAAAAGCTTAACCTCTGTCCTGGACATGACAGAGGGTTCCAAAGATAGGCAAGCATTAAGGGCTGATAAGTGAGCTTTAAAGGAAGAGTAGGGCAACCCTGACCTATCATCCAGTGTTGGATTGAGGGAGGTCAGCTTGTGATGAAGGAGCTGCTCTTTCTGTTGGGTGATTAGATATGGTTTTGGAGGGATTCTCCAGTAATTTCTCTTTAGTAGGTGAAACAGAAGCAGGAATCGGTGCTATCTTGGCCAGAAGGGTGTGTGAGAAACAGGAGTTTGGGAGATTCCTTCTGAATCTTGAGGAGGAGTCTTGGGAGCAGAGGTGGGGGGTATGCATAAAAAACTTCCCTTCCACTGGAAGGAGAAGGCATCTGTCCCCTAAGCTAGAGGTGATGGGTGCCTTGTGCAGAAAAGTGGGAGCAGATGATGCTCGGAGGAGCCAGGTAAGGGAAGATTTGTAAACCATGAGTGCAGCAAAAGGGAGACAGATACTTTGTGAATACCTTTGGAGATGGAGAAAGATCAATGGACAAAGCAGTAAACTGAAAATGTGAAGACCCATTAAACAACCTGAGAAATGTTCTGCAGGAAGCATGGATGGGGATATGAAGATAAGCATATTTTAGGTCTAAGGATCCCAGAAACACTTGAAGGAAGAAGGAAAGGTAGAAGAGTTTTTAAGGACAGCAATTTGAAGGAGGGCACTCTCAGAAATGTGATACACCTGGAGAAGTCCAGGATGGGTCTCCATTGATCCACTTTCCTTGGGGCCAGGAAGATGCTGGAGTAAAACCCCTTTCCTGAATAGGGTAGGAAAACTCATCTATGGTTCCCTGGGCCAGTAAATCTTGCATGATAGGTTCTAGCAGGTTTATCTGGTTGGAAGGAGGAGTGGTTATTCCCCCAGGAGTTGGGCTGCTTTCCCAACACAGAGAATAACCCTCCTTGATAATGCCAAGAACAATCCCAGGAGCATCTGGAGCATTTCTCCCTGGGCCTCCGCTGAAAACAGGCTCTGTGGAACCTAGTCAGACTTTCCCGGTCAACAAATGATAAATTAAATAAATAAAATAAATAAATAAAATATATTTTGCGTTTCCCATCCAGTTATCCAGGTTGTGCTTAAAAAGGGATAACGAGATACTCTGATTGATGTAGAGAGGGAGTCTGTTCCATAGATGGAGGAGTCTCTGGGACAATTTGTGATTGAAATAGTATTTAAAACATCTACGAGCTCGAGAGATTAACTTTTAAACACGTAAACCTAGACTTGGAAATTTGTTATCTTGCCGAGTGTGTTAAACGCAAGTGTGTCCCACAAGGTCTTCGCTACAGCAAATTTCCAAACTGTGTAGTGTTTGGGGACAATTTGTACGGAGAACTGACTGGTTTATTCAATGACTTTGGAATAAGACTAATGATGGCTTTGATAAATCATTACACGAAGCAGCTACAAGTTTTAAAACAACAAATGACTGATTTAGACTCTAAAATAAAGAACTTTGCTTGTTTTTCTACTTTTACGAGTTTGTACTCTAGCATCACTGCTAGAGCAGACAGGCAGAGAGCGACGACCATTTTAAGAAAGCAAAAGAAATTAAAAAGGGACATTACAGCATACGCTAATAAAAACGCTTATGTTTTGGGATCAAATGTTGACGCAGATCACACACATAACACTAACTATAGAAATAAGCACACTGTTGATTCAAATGATAAAAGACGTGTCTGGTTCTAACAATAGGTTGAGCAACAATGGTGGGGCAAATAATATTGAAGCCCCTACTTTAGATAACTGTAATAACTGTGACAGTAATGGTCAGGTTACTAGTGTATCTAACAATGACAGTCATACAGTTTCTAATAATACAAATACGGATAATAACTGTGGTGATAGTGGATCTAATGGAGGTCCTTTTTTAGTCGACAAACAGGGGAACAAACGTGGGCCAACTTGGACCAAAGTGGTTCAGAACAAACCCAAGGGCAGGCTGAGAAACAGAAAGAGATGGTAGGGACAGTTTCTTTAAACCAATTTGAAATACAGATACACAATTTGTCAAGCATGGAAATTTCTGGAGACTATTAGTCTCTTACAGAAAGGTTTGTCCTTTATTCCCTCTAATCATTTCAACAAGACAAAAACTATAATAGATTTCAGATTAACACTCAGGAAATTAAATCTTAATATATATTATGAAAGATATTACAACAATTTCTACACAAGAAGGTCCTAAGAAAGCTAGTACCTTCAATCCACCACTAGAGGGCACACTTCAAGTTTTTCAAAATATATGTGAGGAAGCCATGAGGAACATTAATACTTCTAGCTTTTCTCAGAACCTAAGTGAGCCAGAGTTAATGACTTTGAAAGACTTAAAAGACAACATGGATATAAGAATTATGAAGGCTGATAAGGGGGGCAAAATAGTAATCATGGAAAATTCACAATATATAAACTCAATGGAAGCTTTGTTAATGGACAAACATGTCTATCAAGAAGTAGATACTAAATTGATACAAAAAAGTTTTTTAAGATTAGACACTACTTTATTTGACATGTTTAGTCAAGATGAAATAGATTATGCAACATATAGTTTCCTATTAGTTGAATTTCCTAAGATGGGAAACATGTTTGGTATCCCAAAATTACAAAAAAACTTGGTTGATCCCCCTTTCAGGCCAATCATCTCAGCCCCCAAATATAAGACAGAAAATATTTCTATTTGGTTAGACTACACTTTGAATCCAATAGTACAATGTTCTAAATATTATTTAAAAGACTCTTGGCATTTATTGGAACAGCTTAGAGAATTACAACCTTCGACACCTGAATTCTTTTTAGCTTCACTGGATGTACAATCTCTGTACACTTGTATTGATCATGAATTTGGAATTGAACACTTAAGACAATATTTGGTTGCTAACACAAGTTTAAGTAGTACTAAGGTCAACACCATTTGTAGTCTCATGGAATGTATACTACAAAACAACTTTTTCAAATTCAATGACAAATTTTATAGGCAAGTTTCTGGTGTGGCAATGGGGGCAAGGGTAGCTCCGGCCTACGCAAATTTGACTATGGCACAATGGGAGAATACTTTTTTGGTAAATTCTATTTATAAAGACAAGATCATCTTTTATACTAGATATATAGATGATCTGTTTTTTCTATGGAATGGTACCTTACAGGAATTTTATGATTTTGTTCATTATTTGAACAATACTACAAATTGTTTAACATTCACTGTTGGTGAATTTGGAACTAACATCAATTTTCTAGATTTACACTTAAGTTACGACAATGAACTTAAAAAATTTTCAAGTACCATATATAGAAAATCTACATTTGCAAATCAGCACTTACACAAAAATAGTATACACCCTTACCACATGAAGAAAGGAGTCATAAAGGGTCAATACATTCGTCTAAGCAGGTTGACATCTGATAATGACATCTTTTTAAGTGAAATAAATAACCTAAGGGGATTTTTTGTCAATAGAGGTTACAAGTTGGCATGGTTAAAAATAATAGAAAGAGAAGTAATACTTCTTCGTGAGACTACAGCAAGGCCTATTTTAACAGTAGGGTCATTGGTCACAGAAGTAACAACTAAGAACAATAAGGAATTTACTGGTTCCTTTTTGCTACCTATTAGTAATGAGATGTGGTTAATTAAAGACATCATTGTTAATAACTGGAAGATTATCTTGGGCAACCAAGATTTAGTGAACATTTTAGGCATCAAACCAATGTTCACTTTCAAAAAAGTTGTTAACTTAAAAAGTATACTTGAGAAAAAGGAAAACAGATGTACTACAAGCAGAATGGGTGTCATACAAACTAAAGGCACTTTTTCTTGTCACTGTTGTAAACAGTGTAGATACATCATCAATTCATCTTTTGTATATTTTAAGCATTTACGAACAACACATTGGTTAAAACAATACTTTACATGTCACAGTGCCAAACATGTCCAAGTTATTATGTGGGAATGACTACAAGAACTTTGAAAATTAGAATTAGTGAACATGTTTTGGCTATTAAGAAAAAAGACACAAATAATGCATTAGCAAGGCATTCTATCAGCTGTAATGAATTTAAAAAGTTTACATTTGCTGTTTTAGATAGTGTAAATAGTGTAACATTTGGTGGAAATTTAAAACTTTTATTGGAATGTAAAGAGTCTTTTTGGCAAATATTTCTAGGAGCTGACAAATTTCCAGGTCTCAATGAAACTATAAATATGAGATGTTTCCTGGAAATGAATTAATAAATTTTATTATAAAATTACAAATTTAAATGACATAGTTACATAAGTATTAAATATATATTTATGAAGCATCTATTTAGGCTGTTTTAAAGAGTTTACATATATTACATATTTTTTCAGTAATTTTTTCTTAAAGTATGTCTTTAAATCCTAATCATTGCTATTTATTATGTATGTAAATTAATTTGTGATTGAAATAGTATTTAAATAGGCGTATGGATGGTGAAGTTGTTTCTGAGGAAGTTCACAGAAGATTAAACGTGAATGAAAGCGCTAAAACAACTTGTGGAGTCTCATAATTTGCTGTTGGGCTGAAGCTGATTTCGTTGTTACACAGTTACTTGGTTAAGAATGCAGGGATGTTATGACCTCCTTGTCCCTGGATGAGATACCCTTACTTATGAGGTAGGCCATGTAGAAGGCTATCCGTACAATGGAAGGAAGATGGTTGTCAAAAGTCAGGTTGCTATCAACTTGGGTACCCAAATCCCTCACGACTGATTGCGTGCTTAAGACATTAATGTGATAATTTATGGGGATGTCACTCTCCCCAAAGGGGATGATGATGACGCATTTTTTGGTATTCACCTTGAGGCCATGTTTCTGCCACCAGTCATTTGTCTGAATGAGACCCTCTTGGAGGATGTCCACATCACTAGGGGAATTGATGACAGCACTCAGTCTGCAGTCCTCTGTAAACTTGGTCAGCCATAGCCCACTGGTTTTGGCCTGCACCTAAGAAAAGTATATCCCATCTTTTATTGTCTTTCCCTGTTTCTGCAAAGCCTTGAAGAGACTGGCAGCTTGTGAGCCAAAAAGGAGAGTGTTATCAAGGGGAAGTCTAAAGTCCTAGATCTGAAATCTTCTGGAACAGGTCAGCCTCACAGCCAGACATACAGCCTGATCAATGAGTCAGTGGCAGCCACACTGGAAGAAGCATCCACAGCATCATAGCTGCATTTTATGCTGTGCTTGGCTATTTAAGAAGCCTGGGCCAATACAAACTGCACATGCTGTTTTGACTCTGGTGTCTGGAGTTCTGTGATGGTCTTACTTATGGACTGTAGCACACAGACTAACTATTTGGTCATTTGAGTTTGGTAGTTTATAGCTCTGAAGGCTAAAGTGGAGGAAGTATACATTTTCCTGCCCTACCTGCCATTGCTCGACTGTCCTTGTCATTGGGGAGAACATTAATGTCAGGGAGAATCTTGGAAGGAATGTCTGAGGTCAGGGATACTGCTACTGGGTCTGCCATATGTTTTTTGTAGAGGTACTTTATTTCATTAGGAACTTTGTAGAATCTATCTGCCCTCTTTGCTGCTGTAGACTGAGAATCAGGAGTAGAAGAATTGGCTTTAAATGTGTTCAGGTAAGTATCTGACACTGAAGGAAGTGGTGGAAAATCAGGAGTTCCCATCTCTAATAAATTATACAATACCTTTTTTTACCTCAGGCACCTCTCTGGACTGCCATTGAAAATATTTCATCATGCTTAGTAAGGTTTCTCCAAAGGAGGCTTCTTCTAAGGGGTAGTCTAGAGAGACCGAGTCTTTCACATATGAGGAAATCTGTTCTGGAGACTATAACTGGGATGAGTAGATGATAGAAAGATCCAAATCCCTGTTTGGTTCCTCATCAGAGGAGAAAGAATCTAAGATCTGTTTGCTACTGGTGAGAGTACCCTTGCTGGACATCAGTGAGCTACAACCCATCTGTTAAGAATAATGCAACAGCAATTCAGTCAAGATATCAGGAAATCAATTTTTAATGTCCATCACCAACCATGCATTCTCTAAAAATTCTGTATTAAGTATATGTTTTAAAATTGCCAAAAGTCAGATAAAACATATGAATATCTGTCAAAAACATTTTTCAACTTTCTATCAATAAAAGTTGCAAGTGGTTCTATTTTAAACTCTGCTCTGGCCACTATTGTTCTAAATGTTGGTTTGTTAAGATCTTTATGGATCTTAAGTATCTCAAACATCACTGGAGGCACACAGTCCTTTACAGTAGGAAAATATAATATTTTTGGTGTTATAACCTTTTGCAACAATATCTCATCCAGCAATAAATCTATCAATAAATAAGTTATGTTAACTTCATTTTGAGACAAATTAACATTGTTACAGTTGTGATCTAATAATCGATGGAATCTGTCAGCACAATCCCTCCCCTTGTTTTGTTTTATAGTTCTCACTAATCTCTATTTAGATAATTTATTGAATTCACTTTCTTGAAAAGATAAATTGCAAAGCTGTGTCAATTGGTTTCACATATTGCTCCAAAGTCTATCTTACATAGATGTTTAAACAATGAAATACTGAGATTCAGTGAGGGACTAAATATTATCTAACAATACTATTCTGTATAGTTTTCATTATGTTGAAACAATAATTGTGAATTTAATTTTCTGGTATATTGTTTGAATTCCACTAGTCAGTCTGCAAAATTCATTTGAGTAGACAGATCAAAAGTAAGGCTTAAATTAATGGCTAATAATAAGACCTCCAAAATTAAAAGACTGCAAAATTATTAATTTCAATACATCTTACAGCACCTGCAGTGTTATCTATAATGTTATTCATTTCATCTTTTCCCTTCATTGGTCCCTGTTCTACAGTGGTTTGTTGAAAGTCATTGAGGGACCATACGTTTGTCTATTCAAATGGCTGATTGTCCTTGACACTAAGCATTCTGACATCTTAAAAGATGGAAACTAAAAGAAATCGTATTGATCAGTGGTAACCTTATTAATATGGGTTGTACATTTTGGAGCATTAATTGTGTTTCTTTCACTAACTGGATTGTTATGAATTACAGTATTTTTTGAACCATTTGTCAAAGGATAAGCCTTCTTGTTCTAATATTAATTTTTGTCCCTCACAATTTTATTTCCTTCCTTTGTTTTATTACACCACACTGTTTCTCCAACCTCAGGAATTCAGAACTGTTTTTAATCTCTTGGAAGGAAAAACTTAAGTCCATGGTGATAGAATGCCCCAAATACTTAATCTCCTATGCAAAGTTCTGAATGTTTTAGTTATTGTGCCATATCAAAACTACCATCATCTCAGCATAATTGAACAAGCCAAATAACTATTGGTCCAACACTGATTGTGGTTCCATCACATTTGGAAATATCCAAATGGGAAAATCTTGAGGGATCTTTTTGTTTTTTCTACTCTTTTTGTGACAGTGGGGTGGCCACGGTGGTGCAGTGGTTAGTGTTGTTGCCTCACAGAAAGAGGTTCTCCGGTCCGATCCTCGGCTGGGGTGCCTTCTGTGTGGAGTCTGCATGTACTTCCTGTGGTCGCGTGGGTTTCCAGTTTCCTCTGGGTGCTCCGGTTTCCTCCCACATCCCCAAATGCATGCTGTAGGTGGATTGAACACTCTAAATTGGCCATAGGTATGAGTGTGTGCGCCTTCCATGGAAGGTTGGGAACCGGGCTGGCAACTCGACACCGTAAAACTCTACTGCCAATCATGAGCAGACAGGTAATCCACTGTGGTGACCCCTAACAGGGAAAAGCCGAAAGAAGAAGAAGACTCTTTGTGACAGTCCTGCATTTTAATATTTTACTTTCAAATTATTTTAGTTGAGCAGCCAAACATCCTTGTGTGACATTGTGTAAATCATTGTGAGATAAAACAAATTAAGTATTTGGCCACTTGCCAAGTTGTAAAAATGAATCATACCTGGAAAAGGAATCCACGTTCTTTCACATAGTCCCTTTGTCACTTCTAAAAGTTAATGTAACACTCAGCAAAGCAGATATATTGACCCATGGGATGTCATGGAATGGTGCTCTACCTTAAATTCTTTCCTTCCACAAATCAAGTAAATAATTTAACTAATCAGGTTACTTTAGACCACTACTGAAGAATTACTTCCAGAAAAACACCACAAATAAAGCCAACATTCAAAAGATTTCTTTATTACAAACAATCAACTTCTTCCTCTAGCGCCTCAGCTGACACAGCCTTTAACAGAGTATCAGGTTACTTCCCTAGCAACCCAAAACTGAGATGGCTGTTGTAGCAGATTCCCTAAAGGTTTGGTATTTAACTATGTTGATGACATGGTGAAGATTGGACTAAGATTTTTGAGAACAGTGCTATGTATAATCACCCTAAACCAAGAAAATCAAAACAGACAATTTCTAGTTACACCAAAGCCCACAATGCTTTATTAAATATTTAGCACTTTCATCTAAAATGATAACACACTTCATCAGAACACAAAATGAAACCATTGCTCAAAATCATTTATCTTCCCGTTAGTTTATCATGTCATCAGAATGGAATTCATATGACTAAGTAAGAGGATAACTGAGATTTTTCTAAAAAATACCGCTTATAAAATATTCTATAATCAAACACTGTCTTATTAATTGTGTTTTTTAAGAATAATAAAGTCTCACAAACTTTATTTAAAATAACATCTAGACAATTAATATTCCTCCTATTTTTTCCCACTTATCTCACACATGATAGCCCAAACAGTGCTCACCCCAAATAGGGCTATCCCACTATCACACTATCTGTCTTTTCTTTATTAATCTTTGTTCCTTCAGATGACTTAACTTGTAAAACTACATGACCAATTTTGGTCCTTCAGAAGTGACTCATCTTGTAAAACTACGTGACTTATGCACCTCAAATATATTGTAAAAAAAACAAGTATTCCTGTATGCCTGAAACATGCATGTTTATATTGTATTTCTGGTGTTATATGTTGTTATAATATTTTTGTTAAGCTCATTTACATATTTTTAGCAATGTACTACTTAAACTAAGTTTAATGATTGTACCTTAATAATTTTCTTTTTGCTGTGGAGCTTTTCTCCCCGGGCCTCATCTGACAATTTTTTCAACCCAGTTCCATCACATTTGTAAATAAATAAATACAAATAAATAAATAATCTAAGCACATTAAGTCTCATTGTTTCAGAACTAAATAACTACCTGTCTTTCAAAGCCACCCTCATCCAGTTTTGTATACCTTTAGGACTATTCAGCTAGAGATTTCAATACACTGCTCTACCACCTGTCCCTATTCTATCCTTCAATTTAGTTCCCTCCCACAGGTGGAGGCAATGGGAAACATGAAAATCAACCCTTAAGGAAATTGGAATGTTTCTGCTAAAAGGGCTCCTAAATACCCATGATTTTTTATATTTTATATCATTAAGGGTATATTCATGTAAATAGAGCCAAACCCCACTAGCTATTGACATGTAATAGTTCAGATATTTTCAAAGAATGCCAGTGCACCTTAAGTTGACTGGCCATTTTTTTAGAAACAAGCTTAAAATCAAGCTTGATGTCCATTAACATTAGGGTGCCTACAAAATATCAAAAATAGCACCTGAAACAACGGGTAAAATAGTCACAAAGACATACCATTCAGTACAAACTTCAAAAATGACCCAGCCATGTTAAAGCTTTCACTATGTAATTCCTTAAAACTGTAGTGGAGGCCAGTGGGATACATGCAAATGACCCTTAATGACATAGTGCTTCAGCTGCATGACTTCTGATTGTCCATAACGGTTTACATTTTAATCTTTATAGGTACATTCAGGCCAATGAAGGCATATCCACTAGCTGTAGACATGTCATGCACATAAGATACAGATGCAGATACAGCAACCAGCAAAGACTACAGGTACTTCTGCTCATGCTTTTTCTAAAATATATTAAAGCACATATCTGTTGTTTACATTGTTTCTTTAAGTATCTTAATCATGTAATATCTTTATGTTAACAATGTAATATCTGAATATTCAACAATCCTGTATTAGCTGTATTTCTGTACAAATCATTTATTTTCAGTATTTTCTTTAATGGGCAGAACGTGAAACTGGAAGTGATGGATTAGTGCTGCATCCTGGTCAACCAATTTTAAACAAATAACTAAAGCAATAAATAAACAAATACAAAAAAATGTCTGCATTTTATTTATGACATCAATATGATAGTAGGCAATAACGCTCCTTTAAGCTGTTCTTTTCCAATCACAGTTTAGCTAAACTGCTAAGGGCCGAGTCTCCTTTAAAAATCTCCATCTTGAACACAGCCAAACTTACATATTTCTCTGGTTGAGGTATACAAATGAGCTCTCCAACTCGTATATCCACCCCCCCCCACACACACACACACACACTCACATGCACGCACACTACACTAATATCATTTGCAGCACCTACACTTTATTTCTAATATTGTTCTTACTTGTTTAACAAAACTCCAGAATCAGTCACAGTGATTTAGAAATAGGTATGCATCTCATACAAAGTATACCAGAGGACTGTTGCTACACTGTGGTAGTAACATACCTTTATGGCAGCATCAGCTCACTGGATAAATCAAATTTACTGGGATAATAAACCCTGTGCATGTCAGCAATTCCATCTGATTGTCAAACAAATGTATGCTTCTTTTTAATTAATACTAAACCTGACTACAACCCACACTGTGCTATTTTATTGCTTACCAGATTATAAAACGTTCTGCCAATATAACTGGAGAAAACTAATAGAATATGCAAATATGCATATGTGCCCAAAGGAGATAAAAATAGAAGTGTATTTAAGTATTTGCAGAAGTAAACACACAGGAGTAATGCACAGTATAATACTTCTATAAGATGAGAACAGTTCCTTTATAATTTTACGATACATTGTTTGAACCACTCTCTGTAAATCTATTACATGAGCAGAGTGTAACAGTTCACTGGATCCATTGGTGTTGCTCCCACGGTAGGTAATGATGAAAATGCTACCTTCATTTTTCATTCAATTATACCTGAGAAAAAGTAGTTACTGCATTAAACATTGAAAATCAACTACAAAAAGTGTTAATGTTTAAACATTTGTTTAAATTGGATTAATTCTCCACTAGTGTGCTTTCTGCATGGACTATGCTTGTTCCTGAGACTATGTGGGACTTCATCAGGGCCTTTGATTCCTCCTTCATTTCTAAGGCATTCTGGTGAGCCTATAAATTGCTCAAAGTTATGCATATGATACATGTGTGTGTGCGTGCACGCGCATGTATGTATGTTTGTGTGTTGGTGTGTATCTTTTTGTGCATGCACTGGTTACCCTTTCAGGACTTTTATTTTGCCATGTTTCTTGATTGCAGAGGTCACCTCCAATTCTCTATAAGCATGAAAGTGATAAAGCAGGTATCAGAAAAACAAGGTTATGTACTTATTTATTTTCTTACTTTTGTGACTGAGTTAATCCAAATATGCCTATGGCCTACTTTTCATGGGAGACCCAGGTGGTGTTTATACAGATGGGGAAAGTTTGGATAGTACACCACAGAAATTGTTGTACTATTTTTGGACTGAACACTGGATGCTGCTGCCTTTCAGGAGAATAGAGCATGCTATCCAAGGTAGATGCACAAAGAATGGCAGAGGTGACAATGAATGGAGATTTCAGTTACTAAATATAAAAAAAGATGTAGTATTGTTTACTGAATTTGACTGTCAGGTCTTGCCTAATGTGGTACACCTATATGCTTGGTTAACCTGATACTCAGACCAATAAAAGCACAACCTGGAATAAAAAGAGGAACAGACTAGGCACTGCTGATGGTAGTGTTCCTCTCCAGCCATCATTTTCTACTACTGGAGACCCTTGTGTTGTAGGGGTGCCTTTTATGAAGATAGAGTTGGTGCTTCCTTTAGAGATGATGATACAGAGTGCCAACTAGAGCATATATCATGTGAAAGAACTAGGAGTGTGAAGCAAGACTTAATGACGCATATGCTAATACTGATGCAGGTTACAATGTCAGACTGGGATTTAGGTTTCTAGCAGTATTCTTTTGGCAGACAGGGATTGGCCAACAGATGCACTGCAAACAGAATGTGAGGCTCTCCAAGTCTTTTGGTACATTTTAACAAACCAGATGCTTGGTATTATTATTTTCATGTCCATTAGTATGGAAGAAAGATTAATTAAAGAGTTTCTGATCAAATGACAGAAACATAGAGTCTAATTCTGCATCCTAGGAAGTACCACTGGTAGGTGTAACTCTTTGTTGATAATGTCTATCGTAACAATAGGGAAAATTTACGTTACCCCATCCAAGAGTTAACCTAAATGTGGCCAAGTTGTTATAGTATTTGACATGCTGTAGGTGTTTCTCCACAGGTCAGGAAATACTAGGGTAAAGATTTATCCCTGTACAAAGTCCTATTTACATTATAACATACGGTATTAGTTTTAGAGTGTGTATCCTTAACATTACCTGTTCTGCCAATTGACCAGGAGAGGGCCTGAAGGTCAGCAAAGGGCATAAACAAAAAGTTGAAAAAAAATTAAAGGTGTTTCAGATAAGGAAAAAGCCCAGTAATGAAGAATCTTTCATAGCTCAATGTCTCCATTTAGGAGTCTGTATGTGATGGAGAAATGTGGAAGGCTTTTTTTAATATTTCCAGATAGCTAAGGTAGCATAGCTGTTTATTGAATCACAGGAAATCCAAGCCTATTGACTGTTGTTACCATTTATATATTGCCAGTATTCAGCCCTAGACTGACCCTACTCAGTTGAGCAGGGTTAGGGCAGTCTACTGAGGGGTGAATTTATGAATACCCATACAATTATCCAGTTCCCTTTAAAAGTAAAGTAGTGTCACTAGTGTCACACCGCTTAATTTAAAATAGTCAACTTTAGAGGTGGAAAAGATGCTGTGTAATGAACCTGCCTCTCCACCTTGTTTTATTTATCTGCAGGTGAAGATTTAGAACCCTTGTGGCCTAATGGCTCAGAAGCAAATTATAGATCATTGCTCAGAAATCTGTGAAGTACACATGAAGGGACAGCACTTCCAATCTTTTCTGGTAGCTTAGGGGTTATAAGCCAGTTAGGAACCTATGAGGTTTGGGGGAGGGATATTTACCAAATGCAGCAATGTTATTATACTAATTTAAATATTTTTTAACACACTAGATGTTTACAAGTGTAAGTCCTTGTTGCAAGGCTTGGGTGTCAGTGTCTGTACAATGACTTCCAGTTTACAGTCATCTGCAAACGTTTTAGCTAGAGATCTTTGTTTGTGGTCTGGGGGTCAGAAAGTTATATGCCAAACAAAAGGGGTCACAGCATGGAGCTTTGTGGAATACCACTGCTTACCATCATCCTCTTTGATGAGGCATTTCCTAATTTTACAAAATGGGCTCTGTACTTTAGCCACCTATTTGCCATCCACCTTAGCATAGAGATCTATTTATAATGCACTGGGCTTACTATATTACCATGGGGTACAATTTCAAAGGCCTTAGACAGGTTGATGTATGTCATGTACATAGAATGGTCACTGTCAACCACTTGTGTTACTTTCAAAGAAGTTAACCAGATTCATTAGGCAGGATGCACCTTTCACAAAGCCAAACTTTTATGGGTCTAACCTGATGAAAATTTTAATAGCATAGTTGAGCTGGTCAGTTATGATATGCTCCATGGCTTTGCATATAAGATTCGTCAGGCTGATAAGCCTGTAGTTCCTGGGGTCTGTCGTGAGACCACCCTTGTGAAGTGGCATCCCTACTGTGGTGTGACAAACTTTAGTGATGAAACCAGTGGCTAATTTAAACAAATTAAGGAGTGGCTCCACCAGACTTGTCTAGTTTATTAAAACAGCAGGTATATTAGCAGGGCCAGTGCAGGAAGTATTTTTAGTCTTTGAAAACACACTTTGTGCAAGATCCTTGGAGTGGATGGGAGGTTGGTTTACAGAGCTTCAGGGATAAGTGGGCATTGAACAATCATTTCAAGGTGAAGCTGGCACTGAATTAGTTAGCTACTGCATTGGCAAGCTGGTGGTGCAATCTTGAATAAGTTCTGAGCAATGTCAGGTGATATTTCTTAGTTTCATGTCATAACTAATGAAGGATCTGAAGTTGGTCTTAGATTCAGATGCCAACTTAAGTCACATGCTGCCTTAGAAGAATTAATATTTTTTGTTTTTAAGTTTTTAACCAATATTTTAAAATTGCCCTTAGATCCACTGTATACTTTAAAGTTCACTGCTGAAGAAATTCATTCTCATGGCTCCTAGAAGCCATTCAAGAGTTTGTCAACAGTTAAACTAGAAATATAAACAACATTTCTATACCATTTATCTATCAGGAAATTGAAAATTTTGACATGACCAAATTTTCTTATATATTTTAGAGAGACATTTCCATAATGTTCCTTTTCTATGATGATAATACCTGCTCTTAACTGGAAGTCTCACATACAGATTGCTATTACGGTACTGATACTGTACCCCAAAAAATGTAATACCAAGAGAAGTTGCTAATGCCTCATTTCTTAGTGATTTGTACACAAGAACAAGTCACCTTTTAAAATCCTGTAGCCAAATGAGTACAGAGAAAGGGTCTCCAATCCCTCTTTATAACCACATTTTTTCCGTCCTCTGACTTGCTTAATGACCATCTTCTGGATTCTGTCAAGCCAATTTATTTGGCAAGCATTATAACAAGCAAAAGATCCATGGTATTCCAATAACAGGCTGTACGGTTGAGATACAAAGAGGAATAAGACGCATTTCTCTCTGTTACTACTGATACTTATGAGGATGCCATTTCAAAGACCATGGCACTTCCTCACCACTGTCTAAGAACCAACATCAAACTCCAAAGCATTGTCCACCTTGTATCCTAAATCTCTCAAATAACATACGAAGGTCAAAATGTCATTATTCAGAGCATAAGGAGAATAGTTATTTTCAGAGCCAAAACATCACATTGTATTTTTTGGCATTAAATTGCATTCCATTTTCAGTGGCCCACCTGAATAAAATGTCTAGCTAATTTTGCAATTTATTATGATTGTACATATTTGTAACTATACCCACTACTTTGGTGTCACTGGCAAATGTATATAGTCAGGTGATGTCACATACTGGGAACACAGACATTAACAGCTTAAACAATATGGGGGCAAGAATAGATTCCTAGGAGAACCCCAAATCAACATTTTTTTTTTTTATTTTTGAAAAAGGATGCCCTATTCTCACTCTAAATTTCCTTCCTGATAGCCAATTAGCTATTCAGCATACAATGTAGATATTCAGATTATATTTTAGCATAACAGCAAGTATTCTATCACAGGGGACCAAATCAAAGGCCTTCACAAGATCTAAGTAAATAACATCACTAGCAAGGTCCAAGTCAAGTGAGCAGTAATCATAAATTAGCTAAACAGGATCTCCCCCTGCAAGGAAACCATGTTGATATATATATATATCTGTCCTTTGTCCAATATCCCACTGGAGCAGAATGCAAATTGCTCACTTAAAACATTTACCCAGAACTGAGGTCTAACTGATACACCTATAGTTGTCTAGTGATTGCTGTACATATCCTTTGGGTATTGAGACGACAATGCTTCCTTCCATATTTTGTGAACTTATCCCTCCTCCAGTGATTACTGAAAGAGTACTTGAAGGCATGATACCAAGCCGCTTACTATGCCAGAAAGGAAATATCCATTTACACTGTCAGGGCCTGCAGTTGCACTTTTTAATGCCCCCTAACACCTATGAAACTAAGTCATAAGGGATATTCAAACAAACATCAGATCTACTACCTATGTTATAGTTACAATATAGTTACAATCCTTAAGCCCATTTAAAATTGAGAATGTCTTAGGAAATATATCTGCTAGTTCAACTGGGTTTGTAATAGCAGAGTCACCGTACTTAATACTAATGTAGTTTCTTTCCTAAATCATCTTGGGTGCTGACTAGGGCATTTTTAATCATCTTAGTATTCTCAGCTAATCAGTTCTCATAGCCAGTTCTAATTTTCTGAGATAACAGCCTCAATTATTTTTTTTTAGTATTTATCTATATATGATGAAGGCACACAGATTATATTTATACCACTTCCAGATGGCCTTTGTTTTATTTTTCACTTGTGATAACTTTTTTGTCTACCATTGAGGAAAATGTTTTGTTGTGATGATTGGCACATCAATAGGTACAAACCTCTTTATTAACCATGACTTTACACTAAAAAGTATCCCACCTTTCTTCAATTGACTTTCCTTCCAGTTGCCTCTCCCACTGCCAAGCACTAAGTTCCTTATTTATAGACTTAAAGCCAGTTCTATAAATGTCCTAAAGGGTGCACTTGGTCAAAGACATTTTCACTATTACTCACAATTTCACATTAAATTGAATAGTGATTTGATTTTCCAATTGGGGCACTGATGTTACAGCTTAAAACCAAATTAGTCCTGTGGTTTAACCAAACATCCTCCAAAAACTTACCATCCCTGGTTGGTTGTTTAATAATCAGTTCACAGTTGTATAAAATACAATGTTCAATAACGATTTATGACAATAGACTTGGTAATTCTAGCAATTCCTGGAAGGATAATGTCCCCATGATTATCTAATTTCCTTAATTAAATAATTCAGAGATACTACCATATAAACTGCTATCATGCTTTTTTTCCTAAGCTGGGGGTTCTATAGAAGTTCCCCACCATTCAGTCATATATTGCCAAAATTAATTTCACAGTTAAAAGTTCCAAAAACTCGTCAGAATAAAGAGAAGTGGAGAAAAACTTAGTAGACACATATATAGATATACCACCACCAAATTACCCATGCCTTTTAAACTCTTGAACAATTAGAGGTTTGTTGCAACTATTAAACCAAGTTTCACTGAAGCACAAGTCATGTTCTACAATTTTCTTGTACTGTAGAGGTTATGTTGGTGGTTTACTTTTAGATTTCCTATTATATTTAGATAGGTTATGGACTGCTAATTCTACATATTTATCCTACTGAGCATTTGACTCTTTTGTCTAGTTTCTTGCTAAATGGAGGTCAGAGATTATGTTGGAATAAGTGAATTTTGATACTTTATCATAGAATTTGATGAGATTTTTATGTTTAAAATCCATGAAATAATGAATATTGATATCTTCCAGTTTAGAGGTTCTAATGGTAAATGTTGCTACTTTATTACGAGACACTGACTCCAACATTTAAGAAATTATGCAATTTTTCATGCTGAAGACAAGCTTGGTATGATACATACTAACCGGAGTGCTACATTCAATACTCAGACAAATAAATGAGGAATACAGAGGGACCAAGACCTCCTTGGTACTTGAGAATATACCTTTGATAAGTAACTAGGCAATAGATAAAGGTTTCTTTACTTTAAATGATAATTTGTGATCAAAGGACATTTCGTTGTCACTGAAAGTGGCTGATCTCAAATGTCGTTTTCCATAGCTCAGGCACACACTCTGTGGAAAGATTAAAAAGTTTACAGAGGGATTCTGTAATAACATACCTTCTGGCAACAATAAGACAGCATAGTATAATGTCTAGATCTGTGGAACCATTATTTCTAATTATGATAATAGCTTCCATGATCTTGTCAAGAGTAGTAATTGGAGAAGCAGTGTTAGATAAGGAAGGGGACACTGGGGTGTCTGAGAAGGGGAACTGTGAACTAAATTTGTCAGTTATGTCACTGGATTCTGTAGCAGAATAGTTGGTGCTGTTCACTTCAACTTTGTTGCAGTACTAGGCAATACTTTGAACAATCTTAAAATAGTTTAAGAAAGCCTTGAGATTATCTTGATAGAGTTTGCTACTTTCAGTTTATATTTCCAAAGGTTCATAGGTAAGCACTAGGCTAACTGCCTTAAGCCTAGCCAATTTCCCTAGTTGGTGCTTAAATTAACCTATCCCTTTTGGTGTTAGATTGGCGTATCTATCTCACAGATTATAATTATAAGCTATCCCTAGCAACAATAACTAGGATAACACCATGGATAATTAGAGGGGACCTATGCATGTGCTAAAGTATTTGGAAGCTGCCTCTGCCCATTAGTAGTACAGGGGGTAGTCCTGGTGTAAATTTTCCATTACCCATCCATAAATCCAAGTTGTGCTTGACTATGGAATCGATGAGCTTTGTTTTAAATAGATGGATAGTTTGTTCCAGAGCAGGAGTATCCTCTGCAAGATATACCTATCCCTCTAAACCGTTCTGCTGAAGTTTAAGAAAAAGTGAAGACCCATGGACTGAGTATTTTTGATGACATTTAACTAACTGAAATGCAGTAGGTCCACCAGTAATGGGTCAGAGAATGCCTTGTATGCTCTGCACAGGTCATGCCTAAGTAGTTTATAAGATACTGAGTACAGTGACAGGATTTTAGCCTTACCTTTCCTAATAAATCATTTAAGATCTCTGTAGACCTGCTTATGCATACCCTACTGACTGATGACGGATTTTTAAAAATAAAATCATATCATTTCACCCTTCAATTATAAAGTTTCTTTACCTGAGAGTTACATCATACATGTTTACCCATGAGTTTTTCATCATACTTATCCATAACAGGTAGTAACTAGTAACTTATATACAGACTGGTTTAAATGGCAGTAAAAAGCATGGATAAATATGGCAACTTTAATGACTCCATCGGAAGTAGGGATAAGCATGTTTTGTTGTTCTTAAGGCCCTCGGATAGGGAGAGTTGGCTTTTGATCAGTCTCTGAATGTACTTAAGTTTGTAATTGAGTTTGTGGGAAATTTGGGACTAATTCTAAGGGAAAAGTTGGTGGTTTTATGGTCAGATTTCATCAAGGATTGGAATAACATTCATAGGTGTGTAGGCAAAGGTGGCATTTGTAAAGACAAAGGTGAAGTGTAATTTTTCCTCTTCTGGGCACTTATACAATTTTATTTAAGCCAGATGGGTAGCTAGGGTGGGGTGAGAGGTGCAACTGTCTTATGTCCAAAGTGTTGGGGGATATGGTTTTTAAAAGATGGTATTGCATTTCTGGTGAAACCTGAGCACTGCTGTGCTCTGTATATGATCTAAACTGTAGCAAGCAATTTGCTACAGTTTAAAAGTTAACAAAAAGTGTGAACACTGTAGAGCTTTGTGCAGGTAGGGTATAAATTGCAGCAACTATTTGTAGTAAATGTTTAATACAGTTTAAAAGATGAAATGATAATATTATTATTTTTTTTATTTTTCAATAAAATATGTTGGAGGAGGGTTGGGGGCACGGCACAAAAGTGGGGCATGTTGTGCAACTGGCCACCTGGTTGGAGTGCAAGTAGAAGGAATGTCTGTTTTTCTTTCTTTCTTTCTTTTTTGCTCTTCAGAGGAATAGTTGGGGAGGGCATAGATAGCACAGTTTTGTACTTACCATAAATGTAGATGTTCGAGTGCTAATACAGCTGCAGTAATCACAGATGGGTTCTCTGCCGTCAGGCGGGTCCTCGGTCGGCCGAATTCCAAAGTCTAGGTCCGGCGTCGGTTGCTGTCACCTTCATTCCTGACATCAGTGTGACAGGGGTATATAAGACACAGCCAACGCCATTTTCTTCAGTCTTTCTTGCCCCAGATGTCAGGTGCTCCCAGAAGGAAGGCAATACATAAGTTATATATATATAATCATGCAATGTAATATAATCAAAAATCAGTAGTTGCAAGCAAATACACCATAGAAGGATAACCCAATCAGGTTGTATGAGGAGGTGTTAGCCACTAGGCCTTTACCAAGAGGGGAAGGAGGGAGGGAAACCTGTACTCCAGCTGTATTAGCACTCGAACATCTACATTTATGGTAGGTACAAAACTGTACTATGTTCATCGTGCATACAGCTGCAGTAATCACAGATGGGTAGAATCCCAAAGCTACGCACAGGGTGGTAGGCACTAGGTGGAACTGGGAAGAGCCAGAATGCCCTGCAACACAGCAGTGGCAAAGCCTGCTCTAGTTCTGGAGTATAAAGGCAGGTGGTAGTGTTTTGTGAAGGTATGCACAGAACTCCAAGTGGCTGCCTCCAAAATATCTTTGGTAGGGACTCCTCTGAGGAAGGCTGTAGAGGTAGCTGTGGCCCTTGTGGAGTGGGACCTGATGCCTGTAGGAACAGATTTGCCATGAAAGGAGTAACAAAACCGTATGCAGTGGCCTATCCATTTTGAAGTTGTCTGTTTGGAAATTGGCTTCCCTTGAGCTCCTACAGCATAGGACACAAAGAGTTGTTCTGATTTCCTGAAAGGCTTTGTTCTGTCCAAATAGTAACGTAGCTGTCTATGGATGTCTAAGGAATGTAGCAGCCTTTCCCCTTTGTTTTGAGGGTTGGGGTAAAAGGTAGGTAAGTGTATGGCCTGATTTAAAGCTACCTTGGATACTACCTTAGGCATAAATGACGGGTTGGTTCGTAGGGAAACCCTGTCCTGATGGAAGATGAGAAAGGGCTGCACAGCCATGAGGGCTTGTAGTTCCAAAACCCTACGAGCTGAGGTAATGGCCAGAAGGAAAGCTGTTTTCCAGGACAAATATTGCAAATCTGTCGAGGCAGCTGGTTCAAAGGGGGGCAATGTTAATTTTTCTAGAATGTAATTAAGATCCCAGGCTGGTATTGGTTGTTTCCTTGGAGGTCTTATATTCTTAGCCCCTCTGAGGAACTGTCTTAAGAGTGGGTGAGAGAATAAGGGTGGATCAGTGTTGTATTCTGCAGAAATGGCTGAGGCATGAATTTTGATGGAGGAAAATGAAAGTCCACTGTTCAACAGCTCAGCTAGATACTGTAATGTCTGAGGCAAATTCAGTTTTCTAGGATCCTGGCCTTTTTTCTCATTCCAAGTGCAAAACCATTTCCATTATGTGGAGTAAGCCTTTCTAGTAGATGGCCTTCTGGCCCCCAAAATGACATCCTGTACCTCTTTGGAGAGTAGGGTCTGTTGTGGTGTTAAGGAATTTTCCATGCAGCCAGATTGAGTGTTTTCAGCTGACTGTGAAGAGTTTTGTAGCTGTGCTGAGTCAGCAGAAGAGGCATTAGAGGTAGGGTCCAGGGCGGAGTATGTGTTAGGCTCCTCAGGAGTGGGTACCAGTGTTGTCTTGGCCAATCTGGAGCAATCAGTATCATCTTCGGTCTGTCTGCTCTTGCTTTCAAGAGCACCTTGGGCAGAAGAGGCAAAGGTGGGAAGGCGTAAACTGTCTGTGCTGCCCAACTGAAAGAAAGGGCGTCCACTCTCCAGGCCTTTGGATGGAAGGTCCTTGAGCAGAACTTTGTCAATTGATGATTCCTGTGGGAGGCAAAGAGATCTATGTCTGGCCTTCCCCATGCTTGTCTTATCTTTGTAAACACTTGAGGATGCAACTTCCATTCATGTGGGTCTGTCATATTTCTGCTTAGATTGTCTGCCAGCGTGTTTTCCAATCCTGGCAGGTACTGTGCTTGAAGTTCGATTTGCCATTCCAGAGCCAAGTTCCAAAGTGACATGGCTAGCCTGCACAGGGGGTATGAATGTGTTCCTCCTTGTTTGTTTATGTACCACATTACTGTGGTGTTGTCTGTTCTTATCAATAATTGCCCTGGATGCAGGAGGTCCTTGAAAGCTGTAAATGCATTTATCACTGCTAGCATTTCCTTTTGATTGATGTGAAGGTGCTTTTCCTTTTGGGACCATTTGCCCTGAATGCACCTGTCTGTCATGTGTGCCCCAGGCATAGTCTGAGGCGTCTGTTGTGATGACTTGATTTGCTTGAGGCTTGCAGAATGGTAGACCTGTGTTTGTTTGGCATGCTTGGGCCCACCATAGAAATTCCTGTTGCAAACATGGGATTATTGGTATTATTGTTTCCAAACTATGGCTGTGTTGAGACCATAGGTTTTTTTAGGTACCATTGAAGTTTCCTCATATGCAACTTTGCACATGGGATTAGAAGAATGCAAGATGCCATGAAGCCCAGAGCCTGCAGGATTTTCCTTGCAGTTAGCCTGGTACAATTTGCTAGTATTTTGAAGTACTGAGTTAGTTGCCCCTGTTTTTCTGGCGTAAGATAGGCCATCTGGGTGTTTGTGTCCAAGTTGGCACCCAGGAAAGTTATTTTCTGAGATGGTGTTAACCTGGATTTCTCTTTGTTGACTGTGTACACCAGTGAATTCAATAACCGTGTTACATAAGCCAGATGTTCCAGAAGTATGTGTTTGCTGTCCGCTTGGATCAGGCAATCGTCCAAATAAGGGTAAATTTGCATCTCTTGAAGTCTGCAGTAGGCAATTACTGATGCCAGGCATTTCGTGAATACTCTGGGAGCAGTAGATAAGCCAAAGGGCAATGCAGAGAATTGATAGTGGATTGAACCTGCAAGAAATCTGAGGTATCTTCTGCAGCTTTGTCTGATTGCGACATGCAGGTATGCCTCCTTGAGGTCCAATGTTACCAGCCAAAACTCCTTGCCCAGCATGGGAAGAAGCTGCTGTAAGGTGAGCATCTTGAATTTTGGTATGAGTAGAAATGTGTTTAGGATGGATAAGTCCAAAACGGGTCTCCAGTCGGTTCCTTTCCTTGGTACCAGGAATAGCTTTCATGTCCATGAGCTTTGAAATTTGTATTTGAGCCTCTGCCCTTTGATTGTGTGGCAGGTTCGGCATGCCTCTCATTTTTGGAAGAGTGTGAAAATGAAATCTGTAGCCTCTGTTTATGATGTCCAGGATCCATTTGTCTGTTGTGATAATATGCCAATTTCTTGTAAATAATGCCAGCTTTCCTCACAAGGGTGCTGCCAGCTGAGACTTGCTTGGCATGAAAAGGGGAAAGTCATTGGTTTTGTTTCCTGTATTGTTGTGCACTGTCTTTGCCACCTCTTGGTGCTGGGGTTTGCCATTGTCTGCCTCTATATGATCCTTGAGATTGTCCTCTGCCCCTTGTGCGCCTGTATCTACCTCTTTGGGGTTTGTCCGTGGCTGGAAAGGACCAATTTTTTGAAGGCCAATTTCTGCTAAAACGTGGTGGTTGAACCTGCAGAAAAGCTTTGACAGTTTGCATAGATTTAGCTTTTTCTTCCATTTTCCGTAGTATCTCCTCAGCATTAGTACCAAATAATACATCCTTTTGTAAAGGAGCATCTAGTAGTTTAGCTTTAACATGATCAGGCAAGGTTTGTTCCCTAAGCCAGGCATGTCTACGAATGACTGATCCTGTAACAGTAGCTCTACTTGAGGCCTCTAGAGCATCACAGCCACATTGTAAGGTGTGTTTACCCACTTGTTCTGCACTATGCATCATATCCTGCAACTCCTTCAAATCTGGTTGTTCAGGTTGTGACATTTTATTCCTTAATTGTGATAACAGAAACTGCTGATATTTAAGCATATGGAACTGACAATTTAAGGCCCTCATGGCTAGGGTGGCGAGGTATATACCTTTTTCCCCACCTTTCTAAGGATCTAGACTCTCTTCGAAGGTAGTGGATTCTTAGCAGTAGAGGCCTTCATTCCCTTGGGGCCTTGAGAAATGGTTTCAGGGTCAGCATTATGGCTTTTGTAAAGAAATTGGTGCGAGTTAGGAACTCTGTAGTACCTATCAGGCTGGACTGGGGCAGGAGGCAGGGAATCCGGATTAAGGCAAGCCTCCGAGTAAACATCATCAAGTATGTCCAAGACAGGAGGTATCGCCAGAGGTCTGTGCTGAGGTAGCAAAAGGAATTCCCTAAGTCTTTTCTTGGAATCAGAAAAGTCTTGGCCTTCCCAATGGAAGTGTTCCCTCAAGGTATGCAAGGTTTCCCCAAAAGAAAAATCCTCTGGGGGAGATACAGAAGGAATGGACTGCTCTGCATCAGAATCTTCAAAAGGGGAGTATGAGTGTTCCTCTTCATCAGAATGTTCTGAAATAATGGAGCCCTGGTCAGAAGAGGGAGAATCTTCCTCCACTCTGGGTCTCTTGTCCGGAGGGGGTTGGGAACCCCTGATAAGAGTAATTAAATCCTCAGCCATTTTTAGCATCTGTTTTTTAGGCATGGGGCCTGGAGATGGTCCCTGTGCAACAGGCCTCTTGGGATGCATGGCTGATTTGGACTTAGTAAATGCCTTTATGGAAAAGGAAGATGAGGGTCTAAGACACCATGGGTGGAAGTGGACCTGTCCACATTAGGAGGCTCAACACTCACAGTGGCTTCGGTAACTGTAGTCTGGGTATGGGCCGAGGCACCTGCGGTCTTGGTTACAGAAGACACTGCCAGAGAAGTGTCGTCGGTAGTCAGAGGCTGCGTAGGCGCCTCGCTGAGAACTGGACCACGTTTAGCCGGTTTTGGCGTGGTGTCGGTGGAGACCATGGACCTCGCGTGTCGGTCTTTGTCCTTGCGTTTTTTGGACAAAACGGTAGTCAGAGTCTCCGACGACATTTTATAATCAAAAGCTTTACCAAAAAAGTGCTGGGCGAACTCCGCCCGATGCTTAATAGTGCGTTTATTGAAAGTAGCGCAAAAGCGACAGCCCGAGACGTCGTGGTCTGGACCTAAACAAGGTATGCAGAGGGAATGGAAATCCTTATGTGGTATTTGCTACCCACAAGAAATACAATTGTTAACTTTGTCTGACATCGGTCTGAGGCAAGAAAAGTTTCCCCAACGGGGTACTTAGCTTTAAAGAAGACTTCGGTTTCCAAATTTTCGTAATTTCAGGAGCTGGCCGACCGGCACTTGCGAACTGCTTCTGCTTCGGGCACCACGCGGCAAAAAAGACTGAAGAAAATGGCGTCGGCTGTGTCTTATATACCCCTGTCGCACTGACGTTAGGAAAGAAGGCGACAGCAACCGACGCCGGACCTAGACTTTGGAATTCGGCCGACCGAGGACCCGCCTGATGGCAGAGAACCCATCTGTGATTACTGCAGCTGTATGCACGATGAACATCTACCTGTAATAAGCTGACCACTTATAATGTAGTGATATACAGTGAGGTGCTTTTTTTTTGAGCTGGGGGCTGAGCTGCTGGTTCATAGTACTAGCCCAGGGTGCTGGTTGGAATGCTTCTAAACTAGACAGTTGATATTAATAAAATCTAAGAAATGCTGGGTGCATTTACTGGCATAAGAAGACTGTCAGTTGATGGATAATTGAAGTATAGAATTAGGGTATTCTGATTAAAAGACAAAGAATCCAACTTGTCAAAGTAGACAGTTGACATGGAGGGATATGTGGTTGGCAGTGATGTGTTAACTGACTTTATCAAATTACCACAATTACCAAAAGCTTGAAGTCAAAAATTTGAAGTATTTGGCATTAGTTAAAATCTGAGTGGATGAAAACATACTCCCTCACATCCCACATGCTTGGTGCTGTATCCACATCCCATATGCTTGGTGCTGTATCCTGCTACAATGGGATTATTAATCATAACACTAAAACCACATTTCTGTAACAACACATACATGAATGTGCTCAAGTAGAAGACCTCAAAATGAGGAGTTTACCATTCCGACTGCTAGCACTGAGCAGGGTCACCTTATTACAGTATGGATTAGAATTTACTAGGATGCAATGCTAACAAATGAACCTTGCCTAAAGAATGCTCTATGCTGGCAAAAAATGTTTAGCCAATATGTAGAAATCTTAAAGAGAGAAGTAAAGACCATTTCTAGCAAGGCAGTCTGACCTGTTACCATTCCCAAGCTGACAACACACTCGATCCCACAGGGATGCAACTAGTTAATAAGCCAGCTGTTGAAATCAAGTAATATTGTTTAAAATTGTAACATTATTCTAAGAGAAGGCAAGATGCTTGTGACACATGGCTATCCTCTTCAGCAATATCTCTCTGAATCTCCCCCAGGGTACAATGTCTAAGATCATTCTCTCTGATGTGGACAACAACAAGAGTGTACTCACATTTCAGACGAGGGGACTTATCAAAAATATAAGAATCAGTTTTTACTTTTGGAAAATAACCAAAAATGTAATGGTGGACTGAACTGAAGAAAAAAAAATAACACATGAATATAAGGCAAATCAAAAACAAAAATCTACATGCAGAAAGATGACTGCATTCTGGAGAAAGGAGCTGTAGGCGATGGAATGGAAATATAGCAAAAAAAAAAAAAAAAAACCCAAAATATGACACTAAGTTAAAAAGAAGATAATGGCTTACCTTTACAGCTACACTAGAGTAAATAGTGAATGTTTTAATGGAGGTGTGGAAGAATCAAGAAGGAATGAATTTGCACTGGAAAACAAAAGCAAAGGAAGGTAGAGAAAGGAAATATAAGAACATTAGGAATGAGACTGCAGAAGAAAATGACTATAGAGGAGGTCAAGAAGTGTCAAAGCTAATTTGGATACAATACTAAGAGCCAATAGAATGTGAAGCATTTTATAAGAAAATATCTTGGATTGTTCTTTGGTTCAGACTCTGACCTCCTCATGTCTTTAACAGAACAGTATTTATTTTCTGCTATAGAATCATCTGGTGACATCATTTGTACAGCTTAACATCACCCATTGTTGTTTCCCCCCTCTTATTCTTAAACACTCTACACCCTGACACCATCATGTCCCACTCCCTCATATCACTAGTCCATGTTTCTATGATTCCAGCAATGTCCCTCTTCTCTCATTGCTATCAGATGTTTCTCCATTTTAACACCCAGATTAACTGCATTGCATATTTGTGCTACCTTAGGTTCATAGGTTCATAGGTTCATACTAGGCTATCTGCCCGAGGGCATTTACAAGCCTAGCCCATCGTATGCCACCCCTTTAGTATGGGGAACTATACCCATTATTTTGCTGTGCCTCTGTCGAGCAGTGACACTGAGGTAATCCTATATCTGATCTCCCATCCATTGGTCAAGATTTCTCTTGAACAAGGCCAGCGAGGTGCTCTGCCTCACATGTACCGGGATTTTGTTCCACAGCATAGGGAGTCTTTGGGTGATGAATCTATCCCTCCAGCACGTCCTATTAATAGCCATGTCAAGGTTTAAGTCTCCCGCCCTTGTGGCTCTGATGGATCTAGATTTTTTGAGGTGAAGCATATTCATCAAATCTGGGTTTGACATGGCCTTGTATGTTAGGCAAAGGTCACCTCTGAGCAAGCGGTAAGCGTCTGAATAGAGCTGGAGTTCTTTCAGTCGGGCAGCATAGGACAGATTTTTGAGACCCTTTATCCTTTTGGTGAGGAACTTTTGTGGCCTCTCCAGCTGCTGCAAGTGTCGGGTCAGATACATTCCGAATGGGGCATTGTACTCAATCATTGGTCTGATGAGTGATGAGTAAAGGGAGACTATGACCTCCCTTGATCTAGATGAGAATCCCTTCATGATAAGGTGGGCAATGTAGAAGGTCTTCCTAACTACTTTAGCTACATGGGTGTCGAATGACAGACTACTATCAACCTGGGTCCCCAGGTCCCTGATAACTTCTTCTGTGCTCAGTGGATTGCCACCTATTTGGTAGCTAGGGGTAACCTTGTTTTTCCCGAAGGGTATGACTATGCATTTTTGGCATTTAACTTTAGGCCGTGGCTCTGGCACCAGTTATCCATTTCTGTGAGACCCTTCTGAAGGATATCTGTGTCAGATGTGTTTTCTACTACGGCCCAGTTTGCAGTCATCTGCAAACTTTGTCAGCCATAACCCTCCTGTGTTTGCTTGTACTTCGGAAAAGTAGATGCCAAACAAGAGTGGGCCCAGGACTGAGCCCTGTGGGACACCACTTGTGACAGGCTTTGAGTCTGACATGGTGCCAGCAGCTCTGACCCTGTGTGTTCTGTCACTCAGCCAGTTTGCAACCCATCTTGTGATGTATGGGTTGACATTTAAGCTGATGAGTTTTTCAATGATACCCGAATGGGGTATTGTATCGAAGGCCTTAGCCAGATCGAGGTAGGCTGTATGGACTGCCTTTCCCTCATCAATGGCTTTGGTGACTGTTTCGAAATTCTTAGCATGCCCTGAATAACTTTTGCATGTTCCTCTGCTGTTTCAGGAACCCTTTACTACCTCAGACTATTGTGACAGTCTTCCCCCCTTCTATCATAAATGTATGATCATCAAATTGTACTTTTCTTTACCCAGATTTGAGTATAAGTATCTTTTTGGACTTCGATGGACCCTGTATCTGAAAAACAGCTGAACCTTCTGACAAACATTCCATTTTCACCCCAATAAGCTGAAGGCATCCTTCATCTACTGCTACAGCCAAACATTATACTCACTTCCCTCTCTTTTCTCAGCATACATCATACAAAATGAGACAGAAAGAGAGAAAAACAGAGACAATTAGATAATCAGTTTCAGTTAGTTACAGTCAAGCTGCAATATGTTCAGCTAATCTGGACATCTGTAGGGAACAACACAAGGAGACTGCTACTGTGTAGGGGAGCATGATGAGCTGTCTAGCAATTCAGAAGTATGGCCTGCTAGGACAAGCATTAGGTTCTGCTGATCAAATTAAAGTTAGGGAACCTTTCTATGTACTATCTGACCTAGACATTGAAATTAAAAGCAGAAAGAATGCTAGAAAAACAAGGAGTATACAGGGCTATCTATGGGTGCTAAAAGTAAAGAGCGCTTGTGATATAAAACTATGTGAGCAGAGGTCTTTGGATGAGAAAAGTGCTTCTACGTGGCTTTTCTAGGCAGAGAAGACTGAAGTTATGTGCTTATGGCTAAATTATAGATTCTTGGACATATATAGGAGTACCTGAACCTGTTTTAATAGGAGTACTTATCTAGAAGAGCTTTGTTTAGACTTCATATTGCAGACAGAGATGCCAGAAATGTTTCTGCTGTTGGAAACATCTATTATTAGTAAAACAGATTCCTTTTAAACATATTAGATGGATCCACTGACTACTTAATACAACCAGGGATAATCACACAACATTATTCTCAGTACATGAACCTTTTCTCCTGCTGTGATCTATCAGTCACAGCAGCAAACAGTTCAAATTTGCCACTTTGACAGAAAATGCAGGGGAGGATTTTACGGGGAGGAGAGATGAGTTTAAGGACAATAGCTCAGGCATAAGAAAATAATAAAAATTGGCCACTTTAGAAAGAAAAAGTAGTAACAGGCACTGAGAATACTGTCCTGTGTGATTATCCCTGTTTGCCTTTTTAAGTAGCTATTGAAAAGCAAGGAAATGGTGATTAAACCTGACTGGCTAAAAATAAACAGGGTATACATGTTCTATCTGCGGTGGTGCAGCGGTGGCATTGTTGCCTCACAGCAAAAGGTTCTCCCGTTTGATTCTCGGCTAGAGTGCCTTCTGTGTGGAGTCTGCATGTCCTCCCCGTGGTTGGTTGGGCGTTTGAAGATATGCATAAATGGGCATGCCTTTGTTGAAGGTTGAACGTCGAGCTGGCGCCTCGGCGTTTGTGAAAATCTACTGCCAATCATTAGCGATACCGGAGTTCCGCTGAGGCGACCCCTAACCGGGAAAAGCCAAAAGACAAACAATAACAACATGAAAGCACATGTAAAATCAAGGCACTGACAGGAGCTTAAGGGCTATGATATAATATTTTAAAGCCCAACACTGCAATGTGGGATACCTAGAGGTAGAATAAAAATAAAGATGCTGGACCCCATGTTAGCAGAATCTGGAATTATACTTAAAAATATAAAAAAAAGTATACAGAGTCGAAAATGGTTAAAATGTAGGAAACATCAAGACACAATGAAATAAACATTTTTTTTTTAGTCTGTTGGTGCGGTTCTCCTTTAAGAATCCTCTAGAGCAAACAAAAGCAACCACAGTCACATATTTAATTCAAGACAAGAGATATTATTAAATGCATCTAAACAGTAATAACTTGCAGAAAAATTACCTCAGAAAGGTCACTTTCTCACATGAGCTGAGATGACTAATATTTATTTGTGATCATTTTAAAAATGTGAAGTGAAACAATTAAAGCACTACTCTGTCAGCATGTTTTCCAAAACTATTATAAAGCTTTCTGTGCTTACTACTTTTAAATAAGGTACACTACTCTATACAGTAATTCTTCATGTAAAGCTTTCAGTGTTTACTACTTTTTAACTAGGTTATACTACTATATACAATAATTCTTCATAAGATACTGCAGAAGACCTACCAGACTGATTTAGAACAGAGTAGTACATTGTGAGGCACTGCTTATATCTGATACTGCCACTGAGAGTAAGAACTTCTCTTTGTTATTGAACTTTGAAATCATTGAACCCTTTTAGGAGGTAAAGTGATCTCAAGAGTTACTGTAGATATATATATATATATATATATATATATATATATATATATATATATATATATATATGAGAAGTGTGTGTGTGTGTATGTGTGTGTGTGTGTGTGGGGCAGCCATCAACATTAGAAGTTGAAAAATGCTTGCTTGGCATTTTCCTCTTACATGTATAAAATTGTGCTTAATATTTCAAAACCTTTGGACTTGCCATATAGTGTCTTAAAATTCCAACAGAACTCCAAGTTGATTATACTAAATAAAGGAAATGGGGGGTAGGCGTAAAATATTCTGCCTTCATGGCATAGGAGAGTTGCTCTTCTTATATGAAAACTGGATTCAAATCCACTCCAGATTTTTTTTATTTCAATATGTTTTCAAACTCCAGAATTTTACTTATGACATAGAATTACAACTAGGCAAATACAAAGCATATCAAATTGTTTCAAAGGTATTAAAACAAAACTAGGATTGCGGATAAAATGCCCCTTATATAAAGAGAGATAGTAAAAAGAAAAAAAAAATAAATAAAACAACAGTTCTTTAGTGATATATAGTTACACAGACTGCCAAATTTAATCAACCAGGAAAAGAAAGGATATTAACATTTTGGAAGCAAATGGGATATTTCAAAAACAATTCAAACAGTATAACTATTTCTTCATTTGAAATGTGCTTTCATTCAACTAACAAGCAAACATTTAGAGATATGTCTAAGGGAATCTAATGAAATAGTCTTGGCTTTTTCCACTTTCCTCTTTAATCAAGATCAAGTTTCTAATATAATAATATAACAAGAGAAGCAACACGTCTAACTTTTTTCTCTGTTGCCAAGAAAATAGAAAGAAGATAGAAGTGCCATAATTGCAACACCTACATGAAAACAGTGAGGACATAGTCCTGGTGTCATATCAGTATATTCACAGAGAAACATAAAAACACACAGCTGCAGTAGATTAGTGTTGAAAGGGCTGAAAAAGAAATAACATTTTCTATTCAGATGAACTTATTCAACTGATTGTAGATTACAAAACTAGGATGTTACAAATGCTTAAGAATATAGTTTCCTTGAAGTGATAAGTGGTTTTCAATGAACTCAACATTTGAAACAGCTGTAATCCTCTGCCCTGGACAAGGAATAAAGATTGTTTTTAGAAAATGGTTGCTAAAGTGCCATATATAAGGCAGAAAATTATCCTTTGCCATTTTTCCAAGAAGCAGAAGAAATCCTCTTTTTCTTCTTGGTTTTCTTCTATTTAGACACATTTATATCGAATATTACAAAAAATAATTTTCTATAATTTTGGTGATTAAATTTACACAAAAAAAAATGATCGTACACTAAGAAGAGCTTACTATAAGTAGAGTGTAGAGGAAGACTTAATATGAGCAATCATAAAACCTATGACAGCACAAATTCTACAGACATGTTGCTGACATGCTAAACAGTCACATTAGTCAAAAAAAAATGTTTGCACCAGTAGATAATATGTGTGCCAACCCAGTGGAGAAATTCTGCATGAGTGTACAAAAGTTCTAATCTTTCTTCACTCGCTCAGTAATATAAAATGATGCTTTATTTTCTGTATGGCAAAGAACTCATACTCCCCATGCAGATGACTTTGTTCTGTTCCTCAAGTGTTTATTTCTTCTATACCACAAGATAATCTGATAGCATGGCAGTACAAAACTCTATAAATGACTGTCATTCTTATACTATAGTAGGAAAATCATTCTTGTGGAAAAGGTACACTGCTAACACTGCCCATAGACTGAAATATGTGAATTATTCTGTCTCATGCCAGACAGAGTATATTCTATGGTGTTCTGTTTTCATATCTCCTCTGAGCACCATTTTTTAATTAAAAAAGACTGACTCATTGCTGTGGGCAATTTTATAGTTTTATCAATCCGTACATGCTTACAGATGCTTTACCACTTTTATTAACTATAGAACCTATACAGAGAAAACTGTGCATGTAGCTCACAGCATCCTTCTTAACTGGTGATGTTGCTAGAAGAGAAAAGAGATTACTAGCTAAAAGTTTTGTACTGGTTGCATATTAGCAATATTTCAATATGACTTAGTCAAAAGCTCTAAGCAAGGTTGTCTGGGAGCTTCTGTCTTGGATCCTTAAATGTACACGTATAATCATACTTCTGAATTCACTAAGAGTTCTGGCTGACATCAGTTGTAATAGTATTTACAACATCCCATGTAAACATCTACTTTCCATTAGGATTACTAACACATAATCCATAAATAGGCAAGGCATCTTTTCTAGAAAATATTTTGGAAACAGCAATCAATCCCCACCAAAAACCTATAATAAATGGAATCCAACTGCAAATGCTTAAAACTATTCATATAACAAAGGGAATATAACCCAGTACAATAACAGTCTTTGTATCACTTCCAACTTAAGCAAGTCAGACAATGACTAACTGCCAAGGATGCTACTGCATTTAATTATAAGTCTGACTAGTACTTATACATCGGAACCCAAATAGATACCTTCCTCAAAGACACGGGCTGGTATTCACAGCAAATGTGCTGTAGCAGTGCTGAGCCTACATCACGGAGATGAATTGCGATGCAATGCCATTTACTGATTCTTAGTCACACAGGCATAGCTAGATCAATTACCCTAATCCCCCCATCAGTCGCCATAGTAGTACTCCCCTACCTAAAGTTGATGTTGTGGACTGAAAAAAAGTCCATCTGTAATTGTAGCAGAGAGTTCATAGCAGCTGTATCCCAGAGTTACAAAGGGATACACTACAAACAATTAAACACATTCATTTAAGCACCACAGTATCAGCTGTAGCTCATTAACATAATCGCATCTTACTAACAGTTCCCTCAGAGGTGCTGGTAAGATCACCTAACAGCTTGAACCTGGCACAGCCATCCTCTTTGCCATACCCCAGCTAATGTATTGCAAAAGGGAATCATCACATTCCCTGGGAATATGCCTTTGAATTCCACTGCTGTGCAATTTGAACAACTATGCAGTGAAGCACCTATCACATGTGCTCAGCCCACCAATACACAAAGAGTGAAATTCAGAGTAACTAATCATGCATAGACACTCACCAACCCCCTCCTCACACACGCTGAATGAGTGCTCTCTTACACAGAGTGACCACAGTGTCACAGTCATGAATGCACTCGTAGACTCTTACTCATCACAACTTGACTTTCCTATATCATCTAGCCATGTGAAGTGACAGGACTCCAGTTCTTGCTGTGTAAATTCACAGCATTTAAAGGCAATGGTTCAACCTTTAGATCCCTGCCCAGTGCTTGCGTAGTTTGCACTATTAATTATATCTGTTTCAAAATATATGGAAAAATGACTTATGGTTGCAGTATAGTTTTTTGTTGGCTAATGATGTTTTGTGATGGTTAATTATTTTTCCTAAGAGGTTTCGATGTTGTTTTGAATCTTTTCGGGCATCATCATTTGGGATAAATTGGCAGATCTTCCAAAGATATCTTTTCTTCTTGCACATTTTTCTACATTTCTACTCCAGCAAAGATTGGCTGAAAACGTAGACAATTTCTAAACAAGCGGTATATAGTTATCTTTTAAATTAGGAAGCCATGTAATCTGCTTTTATCCTCTTTCACATTTTCCTTGGCTGCTCTCACATAGTTGAAATCTTATCAGTTCATAATTTGTGCTATGGAATTTCAAGTTTCATTACACACCCATCTCACTTTAAAAAGGAACTTAAACATCATCTGCTCAACTCTAAAACCTGTCCCTGCTATAACCTCTCCTCACCCCACTTTCAAAGTAACTCCCACCTATTCTACCTAGACTGCTAAAAACAGCCTCCCAAATCTTGCAAAGTATAAAAATAATACACTTTCTAATCACATGGCATTCTTCATCACTAAAGATTATTACATATACAAGGCCTTATGCTGGTATACTATCCTACTCTTAATCCCTTCTCTGTTCATACTATTATATATACATCTTCCCTCTCTTTTTGCTTTACCTTTAGATATGGCTAGCAGATTTCTAGATGCACCTGGACCTTGTTTTACCATTGCTACACAGCTTTCTCATACTGTAGACTAAATGGGAATCTTTTTTCTGCAAAATGTTAAATGAATGTAAAGTAATGTCTTTCAGCTTTTCCCGGTTAGGGGTCGCCACAGTGGAATTCTGGTCCGCTAATTATTGGCAGTGGTTTTATACGGTGCCGAGTTACCAGCCCAACCTTCAAAGAAGGCACACCCATTCATGCATGCACCTACCTGCATGTCTTTAATGTCACTCAACCACGGGGAGGACATGCAGACTCCACACAGAAGGCACTCCAGCCGAGAATCGAAAGGAGAACCTCTTGCTGTGAGGCGACAACGCTTACCGCTGCACCACCATGGCCATTGAATGTAACTAACTGTAAATTGTTTTTCTCTGTAAAACATACACTGAATGTAACTAAATTTATCTTGTATTCTCTGATAATGTATATTAAATATAACTGGAGCTTTTCTCCTTGGGTCTCCACTGAAAATGGGTTTCTAACGCAGCTGGACTAACCCGGTTAACAAATGTCAATAAATAAATAAAATAAATAAATAAATAAAATGAGCTAACAGACTTTTTCTGCTTATACACCGCTTATAATTTTAACAAGGTCAGATGCCATGAGGAGATTCACTGATTTAATAATATTGAAACAAGGATGCATAAACACTGTATATGGCACAGGTTTACCTCATGTTGGAAAGACAGTTACCTGAGTGTATCCTTTCAGTTGTCCTGCACTCCATGGTTATTTGTCATCCTAATGAAGGTATAATCATCCCATCTGGCATGAGAACACTTTAAGAATAACACTGCTCAAGCTGTATCACTTGTCCTGGGCGATTTAAAGTGCAGAAAAGTGGTAGCCTCATTCCTTTTCAGTCCTATGATGTGACATGATTTGAAAGAACCATTTCAAAGTAATTGGTTAGTTACTAAATGTCAAAACAGCCCGTATGACTGCCTCAGTACCACTGAATAATAAAGTAGAACAGATATGATCCTTAATGCAAACAGAAACACCTACATCAATTTTATCAGACCTGAAATTGCAATAATTAGTGAGAGGAGGGACACCTGCCTAGAGCTTGTCATAACAAAAGCAGGTTTTAGCAATGATAGCAAATTAATGTCAACCCTCATCAGTAGAAATGCTAACTCATTAAGTGTATTACTAAGGCTCTTCTAGAGAGGAGTTGTGGTACTGTATGAGGAAGTCAGGAGTGGCAGAGAAGTATGTAAGAGTGGTACAGGATATGTACAAGGGTAGTGTGACATTGGTGAGGACTGCAGTGGGAGTGACAGATATGTTTAAGGTGGAGGTGGGATTACATCAAGGATCAGCTCTGAGCCCTTTCTTATTTGCAGTGGTGATGGACAGGTTGACAGATGAGATTAGACAGGAGGCCCCATGGACTATGATGTTTGCAGATGACATTGTGATATGTAGTGAGAGTAGGGACCAGGTTGAGGAGACCCTGGAGAGGTGGAGATATGCTTTAGAGAGGAGAGGAATGAAGTTCAGCAGGGCTAAAACAGAATATATGTGTGTAAATGAGAGGGAGGGTAGAGGAATGGTGAGGATGCAGGGAGTAGAGTTGGTAAAGGTGGATGAGTTTAAGTAGTTGGGATCAACAGTTCAGAGTAATGGTGAGTGTGGAAGAGAGGTGAAGAAGAGAGTACAGGCAAGGTGGAATGGGTGGAGAAGAGTGTCAGGAGTGATTTGTGACAGACGGGTACCAATAAGAGTGAAAGGGAAGGTCTACAAGAGGGTAGTGAGACCAGCTATGTTATATCGGTTGGAGACAGTAGCATTGTCGAAAAGGCAGGAGTCAGAGCTGGATGTGGCAGAGTTAAAGATGTTAGGATTTGCACTGGGTGTGACTAGGATGGACAGGATTAGGAATCAGTATATTAGAGGGTCAGCTCAGGTTGGACAGTTTGGAGACAAAGCAAGAGAGGCGAGATTGCGTTGGTTTGGACATGTGCTGAGGAGGGATGCTGGGTGTATTGGGAAAAGGATGCTACGGATGGAGCTGCCAGGTAAGAGGAAAAGAGGAAGGCCTAAGATGAGGTTTATGGATGTGGTGAGAGAGGACATGTAGGCGGTTGGTGTGAAAGAGCATGATGCAGAGGACAGGAAGAAATAGAAACAGATGATCCACTGTGGTGACCCCTAACGGGAACAGCCGAAAGAAGATGATGATGATGATGATGATGATTAAGGCTCCTCACATTACTTAAAACAAATTTAAAATTCATGTTTCTAACCCTCAGATTAACCCTGTGTTTTACAAATACTCTCACTCAAAAATAAATAAATAAATAAATAAATAAATAAATAAATAAAACAAACACACAAACAAACAAACAAATAAATAAATAAATAATATCCATTTTGTCAGCCTAGCCAATAAGGACCTGTTGCCACTTTTAGGTAAATGACACCCATCTCTCAAAAAAAAATCCTAGGAAATCTTCCAGGTTTTTCTACCTGAAAGCTTTCAATGGACCACAGTTCTGTCAGTCATCTGCTGCACAGATTGTCTGTTCAGAAATGAAGCTGACAAAGGAATACAAATAAAGTCTGCATTAAACCCTTAATTTTGATATCCCTTTCATTTCTGCTAAAAATAATCTTCTTATCCTGCCAGTCATAATCATCACCAAGTTCTACTTGATGGGGGACCTGCCAGTCATAATCATCACCAAGTTCTACTTGATGGGGGACCTGTTTAGTGTGTATAAAGCCTTCTTACTGTATGCAAGGCCATGACATTGAAGACAAGGTACTGTTAACTGATAGCAATTACATTTTGGTGGTAACTGGCTAGCCCCCTAATGATGGAGCCATTTAGAATGAATAACGTCTTAGTAGCAGAGTTTACAGTTGCAACTCTGCTAGACTAGCTCCTTATTAATATACTGCACTGATGCGCATGCATTTCCGTGTGTGCAAACAACCTTAGGGCTTCTGTCATTTACCTTCTAGTGGATCCTTCAATGCAAAAACAGTGCAACATAATTATATCACTATATACTTTTTTCCTAGAAAGCATGGAAATTGCACTATTGCACACCTTTAGACAACAGACTTGTCACTCACCTATAAGGACGATAATGTAGCAAATGCCTACAGTTTTTCTGTCTTAGGGACCTGGGGACCCAAGTTGATAGCAATCTCTCATTTGAAAACCACGTGGCCAAAGTGGTTAGAAAAACATTTTATACAGCCCACCTAATCATGAAGGGATTCACATCTAGATCAGGGGAGGTCATCGTGCCTCTTTACTCATCCCTCATCAGGCCCATAATTGAGTACAATGCCCCTTTTGGGATGTACCTTACCAGACACCTGCAGCAACTGGAAAGACCCCAAAAGTACCTCACCAAGAGGATCAAAGGGCTCAAACAGATGCCATATGCTGCCCAGTTAAAGAAACTCCAGCTCTACTCAGTGGCATACCGCCTGCTCAGAGGCGATCTGTGCCGGACGTATAAAGCCATGTTCAACCAGGAATTAATAGACATGTTGCACCTCAGAAAATCCAAATCCCATCGAGCTACATGATCGAGAGACTTGAACCTCAGCACTGAAATAAATAGGACATGCTGGAGGGACAGATTCATAACCCAGAGGCTCCCTTCACTCTGGAATAAAATCCCAGTCCAGGTTAGGCAGAGTCCCTCATTGACTCTCTTCAAGAGGAATCTTGATGAGTGGATGGGAGATCGTAGGTTTACCCTGGGTATCGCTTCCATGTCACTGTTAGACAGAGGCACAGTACACTAACCTCGAAAAAGGGCATAGCAAAATTCATTTAAAATGGGTGGCGAAAGCCAAACACATTCTGGCTAGGCTTATAAATGCCCTAGGGCAGATAGCCTAGTATGAACCTATAATACAGGATCAAATAATTTCCAACTACACAAAGAATATTAAAAAGCAAATATAATTAATTAATACAATGGCTCAAAGTAGCATCAGAACAATGTCAGTGGTGTAAGAGGTAGCACAATTACATTTAGTGCAGAAGGCTGTGGGTTCTATTCATACACCAGATAGACGGATCATTAACACTGCAGTGCAGCAGAGAGGGGTGCTGCATTTTTGAGTGTATTGTGCTTTAGATGAGACATTATTAGAAAAGTGAGGTCCCATCTGTTGCGTATCCTACAATACCATTCATAAAGATTAGAAATCCTTTATTTAACATGCCATAAACAAACATTATTTAAATATTTACAACATTTATATATTTGTAACCAAATACATACACATTTCTATTTTTCACTATTTGTCATTTTTCTTGTAGGATCCTCTGTTATTCTTCCATAATTGAGCCCCACTCCTTCTCCCACAACCATAATCTGATTTTTCATAATATATCTGCAAGTATTAATTTCCCATTAAACAAAAATGTATCAAGTCTTTCATTCCAAATAACTCATATTACATAAAAGAAAGTCTTATATAACCTTATCACATATTCATTCTTCTTATTCTTATATCCATACATATTCATATCTATATTGTTTATATTAGTCAGTGGCGGATTTAGGCATGGGCGCATGGGTGCACGCCAGCCCCTTTTAAAACTTTTTTTTTTTTGGAAAAAAAAAAAAAAACAGGTGGGTGCATTTTTTTCGCACAATCCCATGATGTCATCCTGTTATGAAACTTGCCTCACGCACAATGGAAATGCGATTGGAGGTTGCAGTCAGATAATTTGTTTTTATAACGATTCTCCTCCAACTGCATTTCTGTTGTAATTTAGGCACATTGATGAGCTGTGTCGTAAACCGAAGAGGGTGTCTAGTTTCCATGACTTTCAAGTATACCAAAACTTTGAATTTGCTAATAATTTTATTTTTATTGAAGCATTCGGTGGTACACTTACTATTGCAGCTTAATGTTTTGAGTATTCAAATAAACAATCGCATTCTCAGCAGTTACCGGCTATTTGGGGGTTGGGGTAGAATCTTCATCATCATATATCTTTTCAAGGGTGCCCGCCCTGGAACAGGCTGGCCGAGAGATTAAATTTCTTTTAATTACAATAAAAGTGACATTGTGTTTTGCATTGCATTCTAACCATCCTGGTCGTCCCGGTCGAGTCTGTGCAGTACTAAAGTCTCTCTTTCTGCTTCCATTCTGAAGAACTATCAGTATTACCAAGTACATATTGACTCAATGTGTGTCACCATATTGAATGAGTATTTCCTAACATACAGCTCAAGCATCAGGACTCGCTCTTTAAATATCAACACCGACATTATGAGGTTTTGACATTCTGTTAACGCAAGATTTTTATGTTTCAGTATTGTGAGTGGCCACAAGCTATTTTCAGCATTATTTTCATTGATATTATGTAGGTGAATGGTATATACTCTGTGCCTTCTGGTTTGTAATCTTTTTCTCAGGTTCCCTCTAAACATAGGCCCTGCCCAGCAGGACCAACCCAATCAGCAACATGTAGCAAACATACCTCTCAACTGTCCAGATTTTCACAGAATGTCCAGATTTCTGTCTCACACTTTTAATCTGTTCCTCATAAAATTTTGTTTTTTTCTGGCAAATTATTGGCAAAGTGTTGAGGACTGAAGTCAGAAAATATTGACCGACATTTGAATTTCACAATACATACCCTTCAAAAAATTCATGCTAATGCAAAACCTGATATTCTGTCAACTTTCCAAGTCTGTAAGAGCAATGTTTAAGAATTGGCCCTATTTTTGGGCCTTGGTCCTACCATTATTTATGGGTTTGTCCAGATGTTTTGCTATAAAAGATTGAGAGGTATGGTAGCAAATAAAAAATAAACAAATGGTTTAACATTAGAAAGAAACGTACATTTTACGGTAGACCTAGAACTAAATCTCCATTCTGCAAAAGATGGATGTATTGTGTGACACAGGATATGCTACACTCATGTGCACTATGCATGTCAATATGTAAATACAAACAAGGGCATGACATGAGTTACAGGTGAAATACTGCATACCCAAGAGCCAAGATACCACCATACATGAGCCACATCTCAGTGCCTTCAGCCAGTTGGAGGTGTGAGCAGGTAGCATACTTGCCTTTCATGTCAGGAAGATAAAAAACTGTGGGTTCTATTCCAACACCAGATAATTGGATTTGCATTGAAACTGTATTATATTGTAAAAAGGGGGTGCTCTTTGGATGAAATACTAAACTTAACATCCCGCCTATCTGAGTTGATAATACAGTTAGGTATTAAAGTTCCATTGTACTTATAGGAAAAAAGAGGTGTGACACTTTATAAAAACTTGCTTGCAAATTTACCTTTGATAAGTGGATTAATAAGCAAAATAAATATTTAAAAATAAATGATAAAAATGCATGTTGTAATAATTATAAAAGGCTGCCATACCCAAGGAACAGTCAATAATCACACTTCAAGTATTCCCTTCTGTAAAAAATGCATAAACAACAATAATACATATAAAAACAGTCTATAAAATACCTTCAAACACTCCTTTTTTAATCACACTAATCCATTCAGTAAAAACTAAACATCAATCCCTACTATACATCTTCACTAGTTTTAATGTCATTTTTACTCCATGCATTCATTCAGTGCACAATTTTCCATTGTTTCCATTCCTTATTACACAAAAACCACTGCATACCTTCATAAACAAATTTCAGTAAGCTTGAAATCAACTCTGTCCATCATAACTTTTCTCCTTTATCTATCATTCGACATTAGTAACCAAATTATAACACATTCATACTAATAGACTTAACTTCTTGCATTCCCACACATCTCTTGATTTATAAACAGCCTAAGACTATCCCATAGTTTAAATACAGATGTTTAGTGTTTTTGAATATCTCACAATCTTTAACCTGACATATATGTTCTACCACCTTCTTATATTTAATTTCTCCCTTAGCTGGGTCTTAATGAAAAGCCATTCAGTAAAAACATTCGGAAAACTAAATATATAGACATCCTGTTAACACTATTGCACCACCTCTGGTCAGTTAATACACTTCTCTAATGATTTTAGGGGCACTTAAGTCTATGCCCTCTACATACATCTGCAGGTTTAATTAGCAGGTGACCACAGACATTTTGAGTTGCCCATTCTTAAACAGTACCCACATAGAAATTCAGGGAAACCCATTGAAGCTTTCTAGATATTTTCACTCTTAGCTCTCTGGTGCTATAATACCAGGAATAATAAAGTAACAGTGTTAGATCAAGGTGATAAAAAAATTAAAGAAATATTTTTCATCAGGTGCAGAGTACATTTATAATGCTCTGATCTTGCTCTGTACAGCAGGATTCCAAAAGTACACATTTGTATGAGAGTCAGTGATTAAATAAAATTTGTAATGCACTTTCATCATTTGTATAAACCTCCCTTTATGACGGCACCATAGGTCATAAGCACATTTCCACTAAAATAGCAATGTTTTAGCACCCTGGATGAAAAATGCACAGTGAGACACATGTCGTTAATAATACAGTCAGAGGCAGCCTGTGGTGAGGTATGCGAATCTGGTTCTGAATATCATATGCTGCCTTTAATCTTCCAATAGGGAAGAATGATACCCATTTTTGTTTTCACAAATGCTGCCCACATACTCACACACACACACACACACACACACACACACACACACACACACACACACACACACATACTCACACACACACATACTCACACACACACACATACTCACACACACACACACACACACACACACACACACACACACACACACACACACACACACACATACTCACACACACACTCACACACACACACACACACACACACACACACACACACACACACACACACACACACACACACCAGCCAACAACTAGATCGACCACGAAAACGCCAAATGAGAACACCAGCCAACAACTGGATCAGCGACCATGAAAACACCAGCGACCTGGTACTCACCAGCCCTGAGCAAAACAATCAGCGACCCAGTACTACTCACCAGCCCTGAGCGAAGCGATCAGTGACCCGGTACTCACCTCACCAGCCCCAAGCGATCAGCAACCCGGTAATCAGCCCAAGTAAGCAATCCACACACACCTTTGCGATCAGCTCCTTCAGCCCAGAAGATGTAAAGCAATCCACAAGTAAGCGATCAGCTCCTTCATCAGCACACATACCTTTGCTCCTGACTGAAGCCCGTGCACTGTCTCGCAAGTCCTGCGAGAGCAGCTCAGTCCTCTCATTGACTCTGACTGTGGCTGAAGCAGTCCGGAGCTCCTCTGTGTGGTGCGGTCATCACTGCACAGAATCTTGGTACCTCACAGCAATGATTGCTGGGTACCTGTTTGTCCTTATCCGGACTGCTGGTAAGGCAGTCAGGATCGGGGCTTGTGTATTTTGTGTTTAAGTTTAACAGATATTTTTTTGTTTTTGTCTAGGTGGGAGGGCTGCAGTCCGGCAGTCCGATAGGACGAGCCCCCCCTGATCCTAACCCCTACACAGCATGGCTTCAGACCCCATCATAGTACATCTATTGCCCTACCGTCCTTCACTCAAACCGTTGCCAAAGCCATGGACAAAAATTTACTGGTTTATTTCCTCTTTCTTGAACTTTCTAAAGCATTCAATACTGTATCACACTCCAAACTTCTAAATAAACTATCAAAACTCAACTTATCTCCCTCTACTATTAAATGGTTCACTAGCTATCTCACTAATAGGTGACAATCAGTAAGATGGTAGGCTCCCAGATCCCCTTACTTTTCAATCCAAACTGGGGTATCTCGAGGCTCGATTCTTGGCCCTCTACTCAAAATCTTCGAATGCTCAAAATTTCGAACGTTACATGGTGGGACCAAATGTTCGAAATTTTGAGTGCTCGAAGATAGACTTTCAGTGGCACCGTATGTTGCCGATAGGGAGAATTTCCCTTTTCTGCACTGAAGTGCGGTCTCAGAGTTGTATATTTAAGTGGGGGGTGTAGGGGGTGCAGGGGGCTTGCCCCCCTGCCTATACTGTTAGTGTTTTTTTTTCTGTGTTTTCTTTTTTTTTTTCTTTTTTATGTTCGAACATCCAAATGTCGAACATTTGGTCTCGACCATGTAATGTTCGATATTTTGGTCTCGACCATGTAATGTTCGACATTTTGGATGTTCGATCATTTAACATAGACCCCATGTACAGCATCCTTCCTGACATAACATGCAAATTACTCTACCCTTATTACCTGTTCTGAGAGTTTCTCTAACCTCCTCTCTACTACTCAGCATAGCTTCCTATCTGTTGAAAAATGGCTAACTGACAACCAACTAATTCTAAATCCCCCAAAAAAGCTACTACTCTTTTTCCAAAAACCCTCTCTAACCTCAAAACAACCTTTACCATTTCTTCTCTCGACAATATCATCATATAACCTGACCCACATACTAAAACTTCTTGGTGTTATTATCGATGACCAATTAAAATATGATACCCATATTCAGCACTGCATCAAAAAGAACAATTAAAAACTCAGCCTACTCTACAGACATAAAAAATACCTAGCCCCTGACTCTAGGCAGAAACTAGACCAGGCCTTCCTCCTTCCGTGTCTACTTTATGCCCCCCCCCCCATATTTTCAATTCTATCATCTACCCTTTTGGCTAAACTCTGCTCATCATACTATAGTGTTGTAAGATTTGCTAGTAACCAACCCTATAAATCTCATCACTGCAATGCACTAAAACAATTCCAGTGGTTTGACTTCCCCAGCACCTGCTTTACTCCCAGCAGCAAATGACTCATACTTTACTCTTAAACCCCTTTCCTGTTCTGCTCTATCCTCACTAATATCACATTATACCCCTCCCAGAACTCTTTGCAGCCCTGACCAGCTCCTTCTGGATACCTATAAACCAAACAAAAACATTGGTAAATTTCTTTACAAATATAGTATTTCCCATGCATGGAAGAAACTCCCCCTTAACATCTGAATCATTTCTAACATAAATTTCTTTAAATCCGAACTTAAACATTTTCTCCTAAATGTTAACACCTGTCACTGCAAAGATCCCACTTAAATCCCACCTTGCTACCTCTCACACTTTTAACACCCACCTATTGCAAGTGTCCTATCTTATTTGCATCTTTTTGTTGATTAAAAAATCTAACTTTTGTAGTGCATGTTATGCACATCATTGTAATATTTATGTAAACTTTATTCTCAGGCTTTTTTAAATTTCTAATGTTCTCACGTAAAGCACATTATTATGTTTGCATAAAACTTCATTGTCAAATGTTTTTCTTTTTTGTAACTTTGTAATAACTGTCTGGTGCTTATCTCCTTGGGTCTACACTGAAAACAAGCCACTGGCTCAGCTGGACTAACCTGGTTAACAAATGACAAATAAATAAATACTGCAGTGCAACTGACTATCCTTTTCTACTGTGTACTAGTCACGTAAGACAGTATCAGAGATTAAAGAAAGTACGTGACATTTAGGAAATATAATAAAGAAATAAGCCATAAAATAATGCCAGTTAAGGCAGAATGATGCACATTTGTTGCAATAATGGTCCATAATAAAGGAAACATAGCTACATGTATCTAAATGAAAACTTTTTCAATGCAGCATTATAACTTCTTAGAGGTGAAGCTTTCTGTAAATGTGTGCACACAGTTACATAACTACAGAATTATTTCAAGTCTAATTATTCATTTTGGTTTTCTGCCTACCAAGGAGAGTCAGGATTTACTGGAACAGATTATCATTTGTTTTATTATATTACTGTAAGTCAACTGTATTACACATTTTTGGCACTTCTGTTTAACGTTTCCTTATACTTTACTGTTGTTGTTGCTTTAAGCATTAGATATATGTGTATATGGGATTCAGTTCAGAATCTCGACTTCCTGAAAACTCGAACTTCATATGGTCGAGACCATATGATCGAGTTTTCAGAAACTCAAAATTCCAAAGTGAAATAAAAAAAAAAAGTGAAAGACATCATTTCTGCAGGGGGGCAGAAATGATCTCACACACCCCTACTTAAATATACCAACTCCGAGATTGCGCTACAGTGGGGAAAGGGAAATCTCCCATTCCGCACTGTATGCAGAAGTGCAGAATGGGAAATTTCCTGTTTCCTTGATGTAGTACGATCACAGAGATGGTATATTTAAGTAGGGAGGGTGCAGGGGGGCTTGCCCACCTGAAGAAAAATTATATTTAATTAAATTAAAATGTTTTTTTTAACAATTTAGAAGTTTGAGATTTTGAAAACTCGATCATATGGTCTCATCCATATGAGATTCGAGTTTGCAAAAGTTTGAGATTCTAAAGTGTTCCCGTGTGTATGTATGTATGTATTATATATATATATATATATATATATATATATATATATATATATATATATATATAATGTATATAGAAATAGATATACATTGTAATGAGGTCGTAGCTAACAAATTCTTGTGGTACATTTCACTTATCTACACAAATAATAATGCATTAAATAATAAATAAAATTCTGGATGTTAACACATTTCTGTACAGACACTAGGACAAAAAAAACCAGAAGCAGAGAAGTAGTGAACATTAGTGAAATAGGTGAGTTTTAGCAGACTAAGATAACACTGGTAAATTAATACTTATTTCAATGTGCATGTAAACAGAGAAAGAAGATTAAGCTGGTGGATTGTCTAGGATCTGCAAGTGTATTCTTTATTGTATCACAACAGCAGAAATCACATTTGAATAAGGTGAATGATGTTGTGGTTCCTGGCAGCCTTGTTTATATGAGTAGTATTCGTGTGAGAGTTTTTTCAAGTGGTTCTGACTGGGTGAAGACAGTAGGTGGGTTACTTAGGGAACAAGTATGTTAAGGTAGGCATATGTGTGAGTGTGGTTGATTAGGTAAATTTGTGAGTGTGATTGGATGATGATGGTGGTGGTGTGTGTGTGTGTGTGTGTGTGTGTGTGTGTGTGTGTGTGTGTGTGTGTGTGTGTGAGGATGAAGATCTTTCAGAAAAATAATTTCGTAGTACACTACCGTTAATATGGAGGGAGGGACACTAGACACCAGAAACATTTATAAATATTATTGTAATTCATTAAAAGAGTTAAAAGATCAACTGATTTTGAAGCAGAAAGCAGCAAAAGTCAAAATACAAGTATGAGATGTTCTATTCAATCAGGATCAATTGAGAAGTATAGGAGAGAGAGTGAGTGAGTGAGTGAGTGTGTGAGTGTGTGTGTGTGTGTGTGTGTGTGTGTGTGTGTGTGTGTGTGTGTGTGTGTGTTTATGTGTGTGTGCGTTTATGTGTGTGTGCGTTTATATGTGTGTGTGTGTGTGTGTGTGTGTGTGTGTGTGTGTCTGTGCATATGTGTGTGTGTGTGTGTGTGTGTGTGTATGTGTATGTGTCTGTGTGCATGGGCATGTGCATTTGTCTATGTGTGTGTGTGTGTGTGTGTGTGTGTGTGTGTGTGTGTGTGTGTGTGTGTGTGTGTGTGTGTATGTGCATGCGTGTTGTGGGTCTGAATGTGTGTATGTTTGCAGCTCAGTGTATGAAGGTATCTCTGTGCCAACACTGTGCAAAGGCCACTGGTAGTGATTATTGTGACAAAGTGCATGCTAGCAGTTGTGGTAATCACTGAGTGATTCTCAGACATGCATATTAGCTACTAATGATGCCTTTTATTATTGAGGCTAATGTGTATCTGAACCACTGTTTCTGCTACATCAGTAAACTGCCCTTTTTGCTGCAGCCTTATTGTTCACGGCTGCATTGTCTCTGAATCTTCCTCGTTATTGTTATCATTAATAAAGCATTATTTAGTGAATGGCTGCTAGAAATGCATTTAATGAAATATTAAGTATCATTTTGTACTTCCAAATATCTGTAGTAAAATGAATATTCTGTATTGGCTACACCTTTGATACTCAGTCAGCACTGTTTAATCAAAAGACAAACTGAATGCATAAAATCTTTCACACAAATTATTGCATAATTTTACAGATAAAACTGCAAAAGATCAGGATTTAAGCTATATTTTAAACCAACTCCATTTGCAGTGCGGCAATAAAATAAATGCACACTTAATTATATTTAGCTCTATTATCTGCTAGATATATTCACTTTTGCTTGTCTTTTCTATCATAATACAAAGACATTAACATTTTCATTATTTTCGTTCAGTGTTCTGGTCCCAGAGGTAAAACAGTTACTGCAAGCATTTGTGTTTCAGAACAGTTAAGTAAAGGCACATTATAAGAAAATATGCTTCTCATGCAATAAGGAAAGTAATTTGCAGTGGGCTTTACTCTGATATGCTAATGACTGACGCAATGAAGTTGGCAACAAATTCTTTGGATGATACTGATAAAGCAACTTTATTTTCAGTTCAAACTACTAATATTGCACAGAAAGTCATGCTACTTAAAACTGTATCATTAAAATCCTGAATTACTGCTACTTTTAATTTTAAATGCAGCAGTTTCAAAATGAAATGAAATAGGCTCAGATATTACTGATAATCATGCAGTATATATGCATGCATAAAAATATGTGCATATATATGTGTGTGTGTGTGTGTGTGTGTGTGTAGCAAACTTTCGTTTTTATTATTTTGCCAGATCCTGTCTGGGAATTTGCCCTTTTCCAACTGTTGTGCAATCTTGGACTTGGTATACATAATTAGCAGGGGATGTGGGGCCTCCCTGCATAAAAATACAATTTTTTTCTTATTTTAAAATTTGATCTAAAAAGACTGATCTTTTTTTTTTTTTTTAGATACTCCAGTATATTCAATGTATTCATGTATAGTCACGGTGGTACTGTGGTAGCATTGTTGCCTTACAGCAAGAGGTTCTCCTGTTCGATTTTAGGCTGGAGTGCCTTCTGTGTGGAGTCTGCATGTCCTCCCCATGGTCAAGTGGCCTCTGAAAGACGAACGTGAATGGGCATGCCTTCGCTGAAGGTTGGGCATAGGGCTGGCAACTCAGCACCATAAAAAAAATCTACTGCCAATCATTAGCGGACCGGAGTTCCGCTGTGGCGACCCCTAACTGGGAAGAAAGCCAAAAAGACAAACAAACTCCAATGTATTCATCTGTTTGAATGTATTCCGTTCATTGACTGTTGACAATAAGCACATAAGTATAATTTTGCAAAGCATCTCCCCTTAAACTACTCACCAGTCTAAAAGACCTTTGAGAAAATTGCTCAACATTGAGTGCACTGGTTCATAGGTTCATAGATTAGTACTAAGCTAACTGCCCTTGTGAGACATTTTAAGCCTAGCCAATTATCCCTTGTGAGACTCAAACCCTGCACCTTGTGCTTGTAAGGCAAACACCTTAACCATTAGACCATCCTCCCAAACCTTTTTTTCTTATTTTAGATAGTATTTGCACTGATTTTAGTATCAAATTAGTGAATTTTGTATTATAATTAGTTTACTGGTTATTGCTGGTGGCAGAAAGTGGTTAACAGGCTAGCTGATTTGTACTGAAATTTAAATACTCAGTAGAGAGGTTCCCAAACATTATTCTAAAACCAAACTCCAAGCAGATATAGCTACCGCTGCCCCCAGTCATTCCTCTTGGTATCATGGACCAGCACTTCCCCACAACTTCTCTAGCCAGCCTGATTGAGATGGGTATCTTAAGACAGTGTAAGAATGGCTCATGCTGTCTGATGATCATCTATTACTCAAACAGCATAACACAGTGTGTGAGAGATGTATATATGCTATATCCGTGGAGGCAAAAGTCTCACGCAGAGTAAACTCAGACACAAAAATCATCAAAGTACACCACACATCGCACTTTTCCAAGGTCATCATAATGCACATAATCTATAATATGCTAGGTTCTAAAGATTACCTTTCTTAAATCTGAAAGACCTCCAAAACACAACACAGACACAGAGCACACTCAGCATATTAAGTCTACTTCCTCACATAGCATAAGTAATCCCAACGTCACAGATTCTTAGCCCGTCAGACAGGTATTGATCCAACTAAAATTCTTGTTATAGGTGACTCCATTGCAAGGCATAAAGATGTGCCTCTTACCAGGCTGACCAAGAAAGGAGTGAGGGTTAGTTGCTTGTCTGGTGCCATGATCTGTCAGATCAAGCATGCACTCAAATCCATGAATACAAAATACCAGTACAACTCCATCATAGTTCATGCTGGTGTCAATTACTTGTGGTGTACCTCCCTAAATTATATGAAGAGAGACATGATGGAGCTTTCAGACTATGTGTCCAAGACAGGTATGAGCCTAGCATTTAGCAGCATTCTACCTTGTCCAAGGATGATGCCACAATACAAGCAAAACATAACTGAATTCAATAATTGGCTTATTTTTGGAGTCATTTAAAGGGAGTCCAATATTTGTCAGTTTGGGAATATATGACTGACAGGCCATGTTGCTTCACAAGGGATGGTCTGCATCTGTCTTTTCTAGGGTTTCGATTATTAGCAAAGACATTGTCCACCCCCATAATGCCTTTTTTTAGGCAATGACAACCTGATAAACCCACTAACATAATGAAACAAGCAAAGAAAAATATGAGGGTGTTACTGATCAATGCTAGGAGCCTGTGTGACGCTCATGCCCTGGCCCAGCAATCAAGGAGCCACAATCCTCACCACTATACCAGTGAGGGGCATCCATATAGGGAAAGGATAATAAATACACACACAGTAAAGTACAATTTCCCAAAAGAGCACACTGAGATCACAGTCAGTCTGGGGCTGGTTTCTCCCTTTCTCTCCAGGTCCCCAATAAGACTTCCCACTGGCACAGCTATAGGGTCCAGATCTCAGCCTAGTGGGCAAGCTAAACCCTCCAGTACCCTCTCTGTACAACCAGTGCTTCTTGTCCCTGACTAAGTTTCTGACACACACACACTTTGAGATAAGAGTTATATACAACCACACAGACGCTCCTGGGGAAGGCTGGCACAGGTTCTCCAGCTGTGCCCCTTTTCTGCCCAGTCTAAAGAGGTAGTACCAGCCGCCACCACCCACTAATATTTATCAGCTACTCAAAGGCCCTTAAAAGGTTGTCCAAATATTACTGTGCAATATTATTATCGAAATGGTAAGTTTGACTGAAGAGTCAAGGCTTATTAGAGTGACTTGATACAGTACACTATATACAAGCAATGTACTCTTAGAGCCTAAATTAACACTACATAAAACAGCCACAGTTGAAAGGTTTAAAAATATTTAATAATAAATAATAAAAACACAAGACAATACTTCTTACTACACAGTGCTAGTCAAGAGTTCAGAGATCACAGAGAAATACTTAAAATAATACCGTAGAAAAGTTCTGACATCACAGAAAAACAAACTAGTCTAATCTTCCTATTTCCTAGCTATATTTAAGAGAAGACATAGTTCTAAATAACTTACATATAGAACAAAGCAGTGCTGGTGATGTTGGATGTTCTTAAGACAAAATGCTCTGCGCTCTCTGATCCTCTCTCTTTAAACTGATAACACAGAGATGCTTCACATTACATCATTCTTCACACTTCTCTGGCGTTCCCAGGCTAACACAAGCTACATTTACATTCTTTACACCTGGTCAGTAAGTAAAGCAATAAAGGACATTTATACATGCAAATTCTAGCCATTAACTCTGGTCTTAAAACAATAGGCAAGATGCCTCCCTTTAGACATATCAGCTCCGAATTTTGACATCAAAGACAGTAATAAAATGTTTGATTTAGCTTTTTTTACAGCAGAGTGCACTGTTACATTTTTTCAGTTCAATATCCAATGCAGTCTTTTCACATTTAAGAGAACAAGCCTGTGGCTTACATTAGTAATTACAAATGACAGAATTACCTACAAAATTCTATCTGGCTAGGCTGGCATCCTTCACTTATCTTCACAGCCTGAACAACAAACTCCACTCCCATCTTCACATACCCCCCCCCCCCCTGGGAGAACTCAAACTAGTTTTTCAAATGACCCTTGAAAAATGTTAATTGAGAAGGTTAGGTCCATCTGAATATACCTTACCCCATTCCCTATCTTGAGAGCCCATCTGTGTTGGCATTGCTAATCCCATTGTGGTGCTGCATTGACATATTATATGCTTGTAACCCTAGGCTCCATCTTAGCAACTTGGCATTTTGCTGGCTGGCTCTGTTTAACCACGTTAGGGGGTTGCAATCTGTCACTACAGTGAATTTTCTTCCATACAGTTAAGGCTGAAGTTTCTGCAGTGCCCACACTATGGCTAGACATTGCTTTTCTACAGCTGCATACCATTCCTCCCTGGGTTGGAGCCTACGACTGAGATAAACCACTGGGTGATCTTCTCCCTCTGAAGAAATCTGGCTAAGTATAGCCATCACCCCATGGTTTGAAGCATCCACCTGCACAACAAATTCATTGCTGTAATCTGGACTGGCTAACACAGGGGGTCCTCAGAAAGCTTCCGGGAATCCCTGCTCACATGCTGTGGTCCACACTACCTTATCTGGCCTGTTCTTCCTTGACAGGTCTGTGAGGGGAGCAGCTATGGTACTATAACTGTGGACAAACTTTCTGTAGTAACCTAAGAATACCCTCACCTGCTTTTTGGTAACAGGTGCAGGCCACGCCTGAATGGCTTCTACTTTGGCAGGATCTGGCCTGATCTTACCACTCCCCACTCTATGTCCTAGGTAGGAGACCTCTGCAATATCCACCTGACATTTGCTCGGCTTAATGGTCAACCCTGTCCTCTATAGTCTGCCCAGCACCTCCCTGACATGTTGAAGGTGCTCTTGCCAGGAATGACTTTAGATGGTAATATCGTCTAGGTAAGCAAGGGCAAACCCTCCTGCTCCTTCTAGGATATGATCTACCAGCCTCTGGAAAGTTGCTGGGGCACTTTTCATCCCAAAAGGCATCTTTGTGAACTCATACAAGCCAAAAGGAGTCACAAAGGCTGAATTCTCTCTAGCACTGGGAGTCAAGGGCAACTGGAAGCAAAGCTCTCTCTAGCCAAGATTGCGCTAGACAGTCAAGAGGAGAAAGTTAACACCTGCACTACACCTCAAGTAACACATAGCCCTTCAAAACCCACACCATCAACACCCACACATAGCAACATTAAACCCACATATGTGGAGGCCCTTAACATTAACCTGCCATAGCAAAAAGGACCTCTGAAGCTGAAACGCAAACACTAGTCACAACCAAAGTGACACATAGCTCCCAACACCAGTGTGCCACCCAACAGCCCCTAAGGCAAGACAATGCACCCAACACTTTAGTCATAGGTGACTGTATAGTCAGGCACACTGATGTCCCACTCATCAGGCTGAACAAGGAGAAAATTACAGTCAGCTGCCTGTTGGATGCCAGGATCCACCACATAACACATGCAATCAAGTCACTCCACAACAAGTACAAATATGACTCTGTCATTGTCCATGTTGGAGTAAATTACTTGAGACGTACCTCCCTGGAATACATGAAAAGAGACATGGTAGAGCTCTTGGATCATGTGGCCCAGGCAGGTATGACCCTAGCCCTGAGTAGCATCATGCCTTTGCCCAGAATGATACCACAGTAGAAGGACAAAATGATCGACTTCAAAAATTGGCTAAGCTTCTGGTGTCATTCAAAGGGGATCCAGTATAGGTCTGCCTGGGACGACATGATCGACAAACCACGATGCTTTGCCAGAAATGGTCTGCACCTGTCACTACTAGGATTCAGATTACTGGCTAAAGCTCTCACCATCCCTATAGTGCCTTTTTTAGGCAAGGTTCAAAGGACAAATCCAACACTGTAACAGATACAAGCATGCAAAATCTGAAGGTAATGCTACTCAATGCTAGAAGTCTAAACCTCAAAATGCACTCTTTCGAGGCACTCCTAAAAATGGAGAATATAGATATCTTTGCAGTAACTGAGATCTGGTTCAAGGCTCTAAAGAGCACACCTGCAATACCAGGCTACAACTCTTACCACACTTTTTGGCCACCAAACCAAGACCAAAACACTAAAGGTGGAGGGATGTCCATATCCACCACGGATATTCACACCTCTAGGCTAGCTGCCCAACACAATGCATCTGAAATTCTCCAGGTTCAACTAACACTAAGTAAGACTGCAATCCAAATTGTAGCTTGCTACACATCCCCCACCATGCCCCAAGATCCTTACTACACCTTTCTAAACATATTTGACAATATTAAGATACAACCAAACACCCTAATACTGGGTGATTTCAACTATCCTGCCATCAACTGGGAAAACTACTCGGGTACCAGCACCTTTTCCCATCAGTTCTTGGAATTCATAAATTCCAATGGCCTGGATCAGCTAACCCATTGCCCCACCAGGGGCTCCAATATCCTAGACCTGGTCATAAACAACATGGGAGATAGATGTTCCACACCAGTGGTCACCCCCTCATTGGTCAGGTCTGACCATAAGCAAATCACCCTTGACATCCACATCCCACCCCCCACCCCCAGTAAGGGAACCTCTGTAAAAAACTTCTCCAAAGCCAACTTCATGCTACTCAAGTCAGAAGTGACAACGTTCATGACACCCATGCAGATGGGAGCTGAAAGTTCGACTGCTGAATCCTACACTAAGACACTGTATGAGCACATCCACTAGTGCATGAATCGTGCTATCCCAAATAGAACCAAGACACTGTCCTCCAAAAAAGGAAGCCAATCTGGTGGTCCCCTGCCAAAAACAAACTATACAACAGAAGAAAGAAACTGTAGCAGAAAAGAAGAAAATCCCAGGATGCAAAAAACTCCCTTACCAGCCTCAGTAAAAAGCTGAGATCCCTCATAAAATCCTCCAAAGCTAGTTATGAAAAGAAAAATTGCCAAAAATTCCAAAGACAACCACAAGGCATTCTATAGTTATGTCAAGAATCTAAATGGTAATGCTTAAATATGCTTCTGAGCTACAACAGAATGGCATTAAATATACTGATCCCAAGGATATTGCTAATATCCTGGCAGATCGATTTAGTGCAAACGTCACCCACTCTCACCCCCTAAAGGGCCCATCTCAATAGCAAAAGATTGCCACAATTCCAGTAATCACAGCCACACAGGTATAAACTGCACTCTCCAAAGCTAAGAATACAGCATCCATGGGACCAGATGACATCCCGGGCTGTGTACTACATGAACTACAAAATGAAGTGGTACCTCACCTAAGTGTCATGTTTAATCATAGCCTCACCTCAGGCTTTGTGTTCATATAGGGAAAGGATAATAAATACACACACACACACACACACACACACACACACACACACACACACACACACACACAAAGTAATGTACAATTTCCCTTAAGAGCACACAGAGATCACAGTCAGTCTGGGGCTGGTTTCTCCCTTTCTCTCCAGGTTCCCAATAAGACCCCCCCTCTAGCACAGCTATAGGGTCCAGATCTCAGCCTAGTGGGCAAGTTAAAACCTCCAGCACCCCTCTCTGTCCAACCAGTGCTTCATGTCCCGGCTCAAGTAACTGACTCACATGCACTTTGAGATAAAAGTTACATACAACCACACAGACACTCCTGGGGAAGACTGGCATAGGTTCTCCAGCTGTGCCCCTTTTCTGCTCAGTCTAAAAAGGTAGTACCAGCTGCCACCACCCACTAATATTTATCAGCTACTCAAAGGCCCTTAAAAGGGTGTCCAGTTATTACTGTGCAATATTATTATCCAAATGGTAAGTGTGACTGAACAGTCAAGGCTTATTAGAGTGACTTGGTTCTGTACCACTATATACATGCAATGTACTCTTAGAACTTATATCAACTCTACATAAAACAGCCACAGTTTAAAGGTTTAAAAATATTTAATAATAAATAAAAACACAAGACAATACTTCTTACTACACAGTGCTAGTCAAGAGTTCAGAGATATACTTAAAATAATACCATAGAAAAGTTCTGACATCACAGAAAAACAAACTAATCTAATCTTCCTATTTCCTAGCTATATCTAAGAGAAAACATAGTTCTAAATAACTTACATAAAGAGAAAAGCAGTACTGGTGATGTTGGATGTTCTCAAGACAAAATGCTCTGAGCTCTCTGATTCTCTCTCTTTAAATTGATAACGCAGAGCTGCTTCATATGACATCATTCTTCACACTTCTCTGGTGTTCCCAGGCTAACAGAAACTAAATTTACATTCTTTACACCTGGTCAGAAACCAGAGCAATAAAGGACATTTATACATGCAAATTCCAGCCATTAACTCTGGTCTTAAAATAATAGGCAGGATGCCTCCCTCTAGATATATTGGATCCAAATTTTGACATCAAAGACGGTCATAAAATGTATGACTTAGCTTTCTTACAGCAGAGTGCACTGTTACATTTTTACAGTTCAATATCCAATGCAGTCTTTTCACATTTAAGAGAACAAGCTTGTGGCTTACATTAATATTTACAAATGACAGAATTATCTACAAAATTCTATCTGGCTAGGCTGGCACCCTTCACTTATCTTCACAGCCTGAACAAGAAACTCCACTCCCAACAAGCCCTTCTCACCCCTGAAGATGTTGATGTCTGTGTAGTGACTGAGACATGGTTTAAAATAATGGAAAGCACTACAGGCATGCAGGGCTATAACACGTTTTGGCACATTTAGACCAGCTACTGCACAGCTGGAGAAAAAGTCGTCAGTCTACACTCAGAAGATATTAACATCAAGGCTGCTAAAGCAGCATAAAGCACTAGAGATTCTTCTTGTCCAAATAACCATCAGAAAGGTCAAATACCATATATTAGCTAGCTGTAGAACTCCATCTATAATGCAATAAAGCCACAGCACCTATCTACAGGAACTCAGATCACTCACTATTAAACCCAGTACCATATTCTCAGGTGATCTAAACTATTGAGCTATAGACTGGGAAACCTACACCACCACAAGCACACAAGCAATGAGATTCCTGAACTTTCTCAGTACAAATGCCCTGGAAAATTTAGTCAGAGTACCCACTACAGTGAATAGGATCTTGTCCTTACTAATACAGAAACATATTCCATCATTCCTTACGTATCTTCATCCTTTGTTAGGATGGACCATGAAGCAGTCTCCTTAAAAATAAAACTGAAACCAGAGATCCCTTCCACCCAAGGTACCTTTCGAAATTTCTTCAAGACAAACTACCTACTTCTAAGTGATACATTGGCAAGATTCATATCAGTGCTAAACCCCATTAACTCCACTGAATATGCAGAAATGTATACCATCACACTATACCAGCATGTAAACAGCTGCATATATGTATCTGTTCCCAATAAGAATAAGTGCAGGGCAAACCCCAGAAACAAGTGCACATAGTGGAACCATAATATCAACAAGCGTTTTAATAAAAGGAAAAAATAAACTGACCAAAAGTAAGAAGAGAGTGTTACAGCCATTGTGACTAAAGTAAACAAACAACTCAGCAGCTTAATAAAATGCACCAAAACCAAGTTTGAGGCTAAAATAGCTACCCAAGCCAAAGACAATTACAAGGCATTTTTAGTTATGCTCATTATCTCAAAAGCACACCACAACAGTATGCTCAGCTGGGAGTGAACGATGTTACCTACACTGAGGCCAAAGATACAGATAACCTACTGGCTGACAGATTTAGATCTACCTTTACCCCTCTCTCCCTCCACCTGTCCCTCAAGATATACCTGAAGCTGGCTTGCCTCCAACTATTACACAAGACAAGGTCCTAGACATGCTATCAAAAGCTAAAAATAGTGCATTGATGGGTCCTGCCAATATCCCTGGATGCATCTGAAATAGCATGAAGCACAATTTAGCTACACCCCTAACAACACTGTTCATTCTCAGCCTCCATGCTGGTTTCGTATCAAGCAATTAAAGAACAGCTACAGTTATTCCCCTGCATAAGGGAGGACCTTCCACAGACATAGGCAATTACAAACCCATAAGTCTGACCAGCCTCGTATGCAAAGCCATGGAAAAACTTATTGTAGAATTAATCAGTCAAGATATAGGAAATAACCAAACACTGGACCCATCTCAGTTTGGATTCATCAAGGGCAGGTCATGCTTACTCAACCTGATGAAATTTTTGGGAAAAGGTCACCAAAGAAATGGATGAAGACAAAATGAAACACACTGCATACCTCACCTACAGCTTTTGACACAATTCCCCACTCAGGAATTTAAGAAAAGATAAGTAATTTGGGAATAAACCCCTATGTCACCTACCAAACTGCCGAATATATATATATATATATATATATATATATATATATATATATATATATATGTGTATACATATCTATCTATACATATATCTATCTATACATATACAGTATGTATATCTATATCTATATATATATATATATATATATTTATGTTGGTCCCCTTCAGAAGATCGACTCTTTGGAAAGTTGAACTTTATATGTCAAAATCACATGTTCAACTTTCTGAAAAGTGAAAGCATTTGTATGAAGATCACTGTACAGTGGTGATCAGTTAATTTACCCTTTTTTCCACTGTAGTGTCATTTTAGAAGTTTTTTTTTTTGGAAAGTTAAACATATGGCCTCGACAATATGAAGTTTGACTTTTCAGAGTCTAACTTGTCATATGGACCTATATATACATATATATATATATATATATATATATATATATATATATATGTATACACACACACACACATATATATATATATATATATATATATATATATATATATATATATATATATATATATATATTCACATATACACACACACACACACACACACACATATATATATATATATAAATATATATATATATATATATATATATATATATGTGCCTATTACATGTTATCAAAAGACCACATGATCGAAACCTGAGAAAAGTGTATCTCAGAACATCAAATCAACTTCTTCTCTGGAAGCCAGTATTTTTTGGATGTTGGGTGTTTGCTATTTCCCTGATGTGGATTCATCTCAGAGATGCAAAAATACTGTTTTTCCTGATGTCAGTTTCCAAATAAGAGTCAGTTTGACGTTTCAAGATTCAGTCTTCTTGGTTTCAATCATATGAAACCGATCAACTTACAGACATTAAAATTTTATACTTCTTGTTAAGACAATGGAGGTTGATGAAAAAACGTTTTTTTTTTTTTTGGATTATATTTCATATACTTTTTATGCACTTGCTTTACACTGCTGGCACTGAATATGTGTTCTCTCATTACTCTACAACTGTTTAGGCTATGTTCTTTACAGACAGAAGGCATAGTAAGCACTACAGTGGTTACTTCTCTTTCTTATTGAGATAGGATAATGGATGCTTCATTCTCTCAGCCATCTTCCTTCTCTAGCTGACCTATGTAAAGTATGGCTATTATGGAACCCAAACCTTCAGCAGCAAAGATGGCCACCTTTTCTCTATTCCATTAGGCTTGCAGCTAATAATTTATTTATATATATATATATCAAAAAATCCCCGTAGACTGTAGCAAGCAGGAAAAGCAATAAAATAGTGGTGACAATTCTGTAAAGTCAGTAATCCAGAGTTAACACACGTAACTGGTACGATAAAAACTTTATTCCAAACAAGACAAACGTAAGCGCTTTCACGGATTCAACCGCTTCCTCAGACGTATGAATCAAAACTAACATTCCAGTTGTATTTAATTCAACTTCAAACATTAATTGAATAATTAGTGAATTCATTTTAAAGAAGCCACAACATAAATCGCACTTACACTGATTACATTTACTTGTTTACATAATATAAAAATATAAAAATATATCTAGTCTTAATACTAAAATCAATAAAATTAATCTAAACATTTATAATCATAAATATACAAAATGGAACTTGGTATAATGTTATCTTAATTTTCTAGCCCTCAACAGGGGCTTAATGGATATCAAATCGTTAAGACCATAACCTCTATGCGCACCTAATCTAAATATCCATTCTAATTCAGCACATTCAGTATCATTTGAGATATTCCCCATCCTTAAGTTAATGTGTTGTATGTGCAGAATTTGAAAATGGAATATGTGGGTGGGACCTTCCTTCATTGTATGTCGTGCTAGGGCATTATACTCCTCTTTCCTTGCTATGCTATAGTAATGGTCCCTAATGCGTTCTCTTAACGTACGATTAGTTTTACCCACATAAAACTTAAAACAAAGTGTGCAATGTGCTATGTATACCAAATTTTTAGAATTACAAGAGCCATTAACTTTCAGTTCCCATAACCTTCTTGTTTCCGGATGTCTATAATATCTCGACTCATCCACAAATATACACTGCTTGCAATTCTTACATTTTCTAGTACCATTAAATTCTAAAGCCTGTCCCCACCCAAATCACCACCTATTAAGTTACGATAACAAAACTGCTGTTTTAACGTCTTTTGTTCTTATAAATAAAACTAGGATTGTTACCCAATAGTTCTTTCGTTTGCTCATCCACAGTTAGAATATTCCAGCACTTACCTATCACTTCTTTTACTTTATTTATATTGTTACCATATGGGATGATTATACTATGCTCCTTTTCCTAGAACAAGTTGGATGGTTCCTGTCCATTAATCTATTGGAAAAATAAGGCTTTGCCTGTGTATTCCTTTGCGCAACCACTTGTTTACAAGTTGCTTCTATGACATTACTGTCATATCCCCTAGCTATAAAATCAGATCTCAACCTCCGCAACTCATCATTCAAGACACTGTCATCACAGCAAAGTCTTGATAATCTGAACGCTTGACTTTTAATTATATTATTAAATACAATAGGGTTGTGCATACTGTCACGATGTAAATAATTCGGACAGAAACACAACTTCCTGTGCACATTTGTAACAATGGTGCCTTCAACAACACTTATATTTACATCTAAGTAATTAATAGAAGTACTTGATTTCACCATTGTGAACTTCAAAAAGTCACTTGTCGTATTTATTTGATCTAGAAAAGTTTCTAGATGTTGGACACTACCCTGCCACAGCAAAAAAAGATCATCCACAAAGCGCCGGTGAAACAATATATTTGGATGATTTAATACATATTGTTTCTCCCATGCTACCATTATTAGGTTTGCATAGGCGTTTGCGCAACTTGTTCCCATTGCTATGCCTCTTTTCTGTCTGAACAATTTGTTTTGGAATAAAAACAGATTATTTTCCAATACCATTTCTAATAAGAAGCACAGAAAATCTGCTCTAAGGCTGTCCATCCCACCATCTATTTCTAACAATCCTTTTAATATAAATAAACCTTTGTCATTGGGGATACTTGTAAAAAGTGACTCTACATCTAGAGTCACTAAAATCAAATCAAAGGACTTATTATAAGTTTGTACAAACTTATATAAATCTTGCAAAAAGTGTGCTGTATCAATTAAAATATATTCATAAGTTGCTAACAACTGCTTCAACTGTTGATCTAAATAGATAGACATACCCTCAGTTGCCCATCCAGCACCAGCAACTATTGGTCTAAATTTGGGTAGAGTTGGATGTTTATGAACTTTCGGCAACCCGTGTAGTTGTGGAATTACAGGAAAAGCAACCATAAAATAATCAAGTAATTCTTTGTTAATAACGTGTAAATTTAAACATTCAACAAGTGCTTTGTTAATATTATCTAATATTACTTGTACTTCATCAAACATTATTTCTTCATAGGCCTCACTGCTTAACATCTCATGCATTGTATTTACATAATAAGAAGAATCCATAATTACAGTGGGACCCCCTTTGTCTGCTGGTCTTATTGCTATATGCTTATTATTTTTTAAATCAAC